>NC_082718.1:57159962-57459962 GCF_030144855.1 Hypanus sabinus | reverse complement strand
CTGACCATCACGGATGCTGGAAGACACTGATCATGATGCTGGAAGTCACTGATCATCATGGATGCTGGAAGTCACTGATCACAGATGCAGGAAGACACTGATCTTCACGGATTCTGGAAGTCACTGATCATCACGGATGCTGGAAGTCACTCTTAAACATGGATTTTGGAAGTCACTGACCATCACGGATGCTGGAAGACACTGATCACGGATGCTGGAAGTCACTGATCGTCAAGGATGCTGGAAGTCACTGCTCATCATGGATACTGGAAGTCACTGATCACGGATGCTGGAAGTCACTGATCATCATGGATGCAGGAACTCACTGATCGCGGATGCTGGATGTCACTGATCATCAAGGAGGCATGAAGACAGAGATCGCAGATGCTGGAAGTCATTGATCGTCACAGATGAAGGAAGTCACTGAACATCATGGATGCTGGAAGTCACTGATCGTCCCAGAATCTGGAAGTCACAGATCATCATGGATGCTGGAAGTCACTGATCACGGATGCTGGAAGTCACTGATCATCACTGATGCTGGAAGGCACTGATCACGGATGCTGGAAGTCACTGATCATCATGGATGCTGGAAGTCACTGATCATCATGGATGCTGGAAGTCACTGATCATCACGGATGCTGGAAGTCACTGATAACGGATGCTGGAAGACACTGATCTTCACGGATTCTGGAAGTCACTGATCATCACGGATGCTGGAAGGCACTGATAATCATGGATTTTGGAAGTCACTGACCATCATGGATGCTCGAAGTCACTGACCATCACGGATGCAGGAAGACACTGATCATGATGCTGGAAGTCACTGATCATCATGGATGCTGGAAGTCACTGATCACGGATGCTGGCAGTCACTGATCATCACGGATGCTGGAAATCACTGATCACGGATGCTGGGAGTCACTGATCATCACGGATGCTGGAAGTCACTGATCCTCATGGATGCTGGAAGTCATTGATCATCACGGATGCTGGAAGTCACTGATCGTCACAGATGAAGGAAGACACTGAACATCATGGATGCTGGAAGTCACTGATCGTCCCAGATGCTGGAAGTCACAGATCATCATGGATACTGGAAGTCACTGATCACGGATGCTGGAAGTCACTGATCATCACTGATGCTGGAAGTCACTGATCACGGATGCTGGAAGTCACTGATCATCAAGGAGGCATGAAGACAGTGATCGCAGATGCTGGAAGTCATTGATCGTCACAGCTGAAGGAAGTCACTGAACATCATGGATGCTGGAAGTCACTGATCGTCCCAGATGCTGGAAGTCACAGATCATCATGGATACTGGAAGTCACTGATCACGGATGCTCGAAGTCACTGACCATCACGGATGCTGGAAGACACTGATCACGGATGCTGGAAGTCACTGATCGTCAAGGATGCTGGAAGTCACTGCTCATCATGGATACTGGAAGTCACTGATCACGGATGCCGGAAGTAACTGATCACCATGGATGCTGGAAGTCACTGCTCCTCATGGATGTTCGAATTCACTGACCATCACAGATGCTGGAAGTCACTGATCATCACTGATGCTGGAAGTCACTGATCATCACGGATGCTGGAAGTCACTGATAATCATGGATTTTGGAAGTCACTGATCATCATGGATGCTGGAAGTCACTGATCATCACGGATGCTGGAAGTCACTGATAACGGATGCTGGAAGACACTGATCTTCACGGATTCTGGAAGTCACTGATCATCACGGATGCTGGAAGTCACTGATAATCATGGATTTTGGAAGTCACTGACCATCATGGATGCTCGAAGTCACTGACCATCACGGATGCTGGAAGACACTGATCATGATGCTGGAAGTCACTGATCATCATGGATGCTGGAAGTCACTGATCACAGATGCTGGCAGTCACTGATCATCACGGATGCTGGAAATCACTAATCACGGATGCTGGGAGTCACTGATCATCACGGATGCTGGAAGTCACTGATCCTCATGGATGCTGGAAGTCATTGATCATCACTGATGCTGGAAGTCACTGATCATCACGGATGCTGGAAGTCACTGATCATCACGGATGCTGGAAGTCGCTGATCACGGATGCTGGAAGTCACTGATCTTCACGGATTCTAAAGTCATTGACCATCATGGATGCTGGAACTCACTGATCCTCATGGATGCTGGAAGTCATTGATCATGGATGGTGGAAGTGACTGATCATCATGGATGCTAGAAGTCACTGATCACGGATGCTGGATGTCACTGATCATCACAGATGCCGGAAGTAACTGATCATCATGGATGCTGGAAGTCAGTGATCATCACGGATGCTGGAAGTCACTGACCATCACGGATGCTGGAAGTCACCGATCGTCACAGATGAAGGAAGTCACTGAACATCATGGATGCTGGAACTCACTGATCGTCCCAGATGCTGGAAGTCACAGATCATCATGGATACTGGAAGTCACTGATCACGGATGCTGGAAGTCACTGATCATCACTGATGCTGGAAGTCACTGATCACGGATGCTGGAAGTCACTGATCATCAAGGAGGCATGTAGACAGTGATCGCAGATGCTGAAAGTCACTGATCATCAAGGATGCTGGTAGTCACTGCTCATCATGGATACTGGAAGTCACTGATCACGGATTCTGGAAGTCACTGATCATCACGGATGCTGGAAGTCACTGATAATCATGGATTTTGGAAGTCACTGACGATCATGGATGCTCGAAGTCACTGACCATTACGGATGCTGGAAGACACTGATCATGATGCTGGAAGTCACTGATCATCATGGATGCTGGAAGTCACTGATCACAGATGCTGGCAGTCACTGATCATCACGGATGCTGGAAATCACTGATCACGGATGCTGGGAGTCACTGATCCTCATGGATGCTGGAAGTCACTGATCATCACTGATGCTGGAAGTCACTGATAATCACGGATGCTGGAAGTCACTGATCACGGATGCTGGAAGACACTGATCATCACGGATGCTGGAAGTCACTGATCATCACGGATGCTGGAAGTCACTGATAAACATGGATTTTGGAAGTCACTGACCATCATGGATGCTCGAAGTCACTGACCATCACGGATGCTGGAAGACACTGATCATGATGCTGGAAGTCACTGATCATCATGGATGCTGGAAGTCACTGATCACAGATGCAGGAAGACACTGATCTTCACGGATTCTGGAAGTCACTGATCATCACGGATGCTGGAAGTCACTCTTAAACATGGATTTTGGAAGTCACTGACCATCACGGATGCTGGAAGACACTGATCACGGATGCTGGAAGTCACTGATCGTCAAGGATGCTGGAAGTCACTGCTCATCATGGATACTGGAAGTCACTGATCACGGATGCTGGAAGTCACTGATCATCATGGATGCAGGAACTCACTGATCGCGGATGCTGGATGTCACTGATCATCAAGGAGGCATGAAGACAGAGATCGCAGATGCTGGAAGTCATTGATCGTCACAGATGAAGGAAGTCACTGAACATCATGGATGCTGGAAGTCACTGATCGTCCCAGAATCTGGAAGTCACAGATCATCATGGATGCTGGAAGTCACTGATCACGGATGCTGGAAGTCACTGATCATCACTGATGCTGGAAGGCACTGATCACGGATGCTGGAAGTCACTGATCATCATGGATGCTGGAAGTCACTGATCATCATGGATGCTGGAAGTCACTGATCATCACGGATGCTGGAAGTCACTGATAACGGATGCTGGAAGACACTGATCTTCACGGATTCTGGAAGTCACTGATCATCACGGATGCTGGAAGGCACTGATAATCATGGATTTTGGAAGTCACTGACCATCATGGATGCTCGAAGTCACTGACCATCACGGATGCTGGAAGACACTGATCATGATGCTGGAAGTCACTGATCATCATGGATGCTGGAAGTCACTGATCACGGATGCTGGCAGTCACTGATCATCACGGATGCTGGAAATCACTGATCACGGATGCTGGGAGTCACTGATCATCACGGATGCTGGAAGTCACTGATCCTCATGGATGCTGGAAGTCATTGATCATCACGGATGCTGGAAGTCACTGATCGTCACAGATGAAGGAAGACACTGAACATCATGGATGCTGGAAGTCACTGATCGTCCCAGATGCTGGAAGTCACAGATCATCATGGATACTGGAAGTCACTGATCACGGATGCTGGAAGTCACTGATCATCACTGATGCTGGAAGTCACTGATCACGGATGCTGGAAGTCACTGATCATCAAGGAGGCATGAAGACAGTGATCGCAGATGCTGGAAGTCATTGATCGTCACAGCTGAAGGAAGTCACTGAACATCATGGATGCTGGAAGTCACTGATCGTCCCAGATGCTGGAAGTCACAGATCATCATGGATACTGGAAGTCACTGATCACGGATGCTCGAAGTCACTGACCATCACGGATGCTGGAAGACACTGATCACGGATGCTGGAAGTCACTGATCGTCAAGGATGCTGGAAGTCACTGCTCATCATGGATACTGGAAGTCACTGATCACGGATGCCGGAAGTAACTGATCACCATGGATGCTGGAAGTCACTGCTCCTCATGGATGTTCGAATTCACTGACCATCACAGATGCTGGAAGTCACTGATCATCACTGATGCTGGAAGTCACTGATCATCACGGATGCTGGAAGTCACTGATAATCATGGATTTTGGAAGTCACTGATCATCATGGATGCTGGAAGTCACTGATCACAGATGCTGGCAGTCACTGATCATCACGGATGCTGGAAATCACTGATCACGGATGCTGGGAGTCACTGATCATCACGGATGCTGGAAGTCACTGATAATCATGGATTTTGGAAGTCACTGACCATCATGGATGCTCGAAGTCACTGACCATTACGGATGCTGGAAGACACTGATCATGATGCTGGAAGTCACTGATCATCATGGATGCTGGAAGTCACTGATCACAGATGCAGGAAGACACTGATCTTCACGGATTCTGGAAGTCACTGATCATCACGGATGCTGGAAGTCACTGATAAACATGGATTTTGGAAGTCACTGACCATCACGGATGCTGGAAGACACTGATCACGGATGCTGGAAGTCACTGATCGTCAAGGATGCTGGAAGTCACTGCTCATCATGGATACTGGAAGTCACTGATCACGGATGCTGGAAGTCACTGATCATCATGGATGCAGGAACTCACTGATCGCGGATGCTGGATGTCACTGATCATCAAGGAGGCATGAAGACAGTGATTGCAGATGCTGGAAGTCATTGATCGTCACAGATGAAGGAAGTCACTGAACGTCATGGATGCTGGAAGTCACTGATCGTCCCAGATGCTGGAAGCCACAGATCATCATGGATGCTGGAAGTCACTGATCACGGAAGCTGGAAGTCACTGATCATCACTGATGCTGGAAGGCACTGATCACGGATGCTGGAAGTCACTGATCATCATGGATGCTGGAAGTCACTGATCATCATGGATGCTGGAAGTCACTGATCATCACGGATGTTGGAAGTCACTGATAACGGATGCTGGAAGACACTGATCTTCACGGATTCTGGAAGTCACTGATCATCACGGATGCTGGAAGTCACTGATAATCATGGATTTTGGAAGTCACTGACCATCATGCATGCTCGAAGTCACTGACCATCACGGATGCTGGAAGACACTGATCATGATGCTGGAAGTCACTGATCATCATGGATGCTGGAAGTCACTGATCACAGATGCTGGCAGTCACTGATCATCACGGATGCTGGAAGTCACTGATCCTCATGGATGCTGGAAGTCATTGATCATCACTGATGCTGGAAGTCACTGATCATCACGGATGCTGGAAGTCACTGATCATCACGGATGCTGGAAGTCGCCGATCATGGATGCTGGAAGTCACTGATCTTCACGGATTCTAAAGTCATTGACCATCATGGATGCTGGAACTCACTGATCCTCATGGATGCTGGAAGTCATTGATCATGGATGGTGGAAGTGACTGATCATCATGGATGCTAGAAGTCACTGATCACGGGTGCTGGATGTCACTGATCATCACAGATGCCGGAAGTAACTGATCATCATGGATGCTGGAAGTCACTGATCATCACGGATGCTGGAAGTCACTGACCATCACGGATGCTGGAAGTCACCGATCGTCACAGATGAAGGAAGTCACTGAACATCATGGATGCTGGAACTCACTGATCGTCCCAGATGCTGGAAGTCACAGATCATCATGGATACTGGAAGTCACTGATCACGGATGCTGGAAGTCACTGATCATCACTGATGCTGGAAGTCACTGATCACGGATGCTGGAAGTCACTGATCATCAAGGAGGCATGAAGACAGTGATCGCAGATGCTGAAAGTCACTGATCATCAAGGATGCTGGTAGTCACTGCTCATCATGGATAATGGAAGTCACTGATCACGGATTCTGGAAGTCACTGATCATCACGGATGCTGGAAGTCACTGATAATCATGGATTTTGGAAGTCACTGACCATCATGGATGCTCGAAGTCACTGACCATTACGGATGCTGGAAGACACTGATCATGATGCTGGAAGTCACTGATCATCATGGATGCTGGAAGTCACTGATCACAGATGCTGGCAGTCACTGATCATCACGGATGCTGGAAATCACTGATCACGGATGCTGGGAGTCACTGATCCTCATGGATGCTGGAAGTCACTGATCATCACTGATGCTGGAAGTCACTGATCATCACGGATGCTGGAAGTCACTGATCACGGATGCTGGAAGACACTGATCATCACGGATGCTGGAAGTCACTGAACATCACGGATGCTGGAAGTCACTGATAAACATGGATTTTGGAAGTCACTGACCATCATGGATGCTCGAAGTCACTGACCATCACGGATGCTGGAAGACACTGATCATGATGCTGGAAGTCACTGATCACAGATGCAGGAAGACACTGATCTTCACGGATTCTGGAAGTCACTGATCATCACGGATGCTGGAAGTCACTCTTAAACATGGATTTTGGAAGTCACTGACCATCACGGATGCTGGAAGACACTGATCACGGATGCTGGAAGTCACTGATCGTCAAGGATGCTGGAAGTCACTGCTCATCATGGATACTGGAAGTCACTGATCACGGATGCTGGAAGTCACTGATCATCATGGATGCAGGAACTCACTGATCGCGGATGCTGGATGTCACTGATCATCAAGGAGGCATGAAGACAGAGATCGCAGATGCTGGAAGTCATTGATCGTCACAGATGAAGGAAGTCACTGAACATCATGGATGCTGGAAGTCACTGATCGTCCCAGATGCTGGAAGCCACAGATCATCATGGATGCTGGAAGTCACTGATCATCACTGATGCTGGAAGGCACTGATCACGGATGCTGGAAGTCACTGATCATCATGGATGCTGGAAGTCACTGATCATCATTGATGCTGGAAGTCACTGATCATCACGGATGCTGGAAGTCACTGATAACGGATGCTGGAAGACACTGATCTTCACGGATTCTGGAAGTCACTGATCATCACGGATGCTGGAAGTCACTGATAATCATGGATTTTGGAAGTCACTGACCATCATGGATGCTCGAAGTCACTGAACATCACGGATGCTGGAAGACACTGATCATGATGCTGGAAGTCACTGATCATCATGGATGCTGGAAGTCACTGATCACAGATGCTGGCAGTCACTGATCATCACGGATGCTGGAAATCACTAATCACGGATGCTGGGAGTCACTGATCATCACGGATGCTGGAAGTCACTGATCCTCATGGATGCTGGAAGTCATTGATCATCACTGATGCTGGAAGTCACTGATCATCACGGATGCTGGAAGTCACTGATCATCACGGATGCTGGAAGTCGCTGATCACGGATGCTGGAAGTCACTGATCTTCACGGATTCTAAAGTCATTGACCATCATGGATGCTGGAACTCACTGATCCTCATGGATGCTGGAAGTCATTGATCATGGATGTTGGAAGTGACTGATCATCATGGATGCTAGAAGTCACTGATCACGGATGCTGGATGTCACTGATCATCACAGATGCCGGAAGTAACTGATCATCATGGATGCTGGAAGTCAGTGATCATCACGGATGCTGGAAGTCACTGACCATCACGGATGCTGGAAGTCACCGATCGTCACAGATGAAGGAAGTCACTGAACATCATGGATGCTGGAACTCACTGATCGTCCCAGATGCTGGAAGTCACAGATCATCATGGATACTGGAAGTCACTGATCACGGATGCTGGAAGTCACTGATCATCACTGATGCTGGAAGTCACTGATCACGGATGCTGGAAGTCACTGATCATCAAGGAGGCATGTAGACAGTGATCGCAGATGCTGAAAGTCACTGATCATCAAGGATGCTGGTAGTCACTGCTCATCATGGATACTGGAAGTCACTGATCACGGATTCTGGAAGTCACTGATCATCACGGATGCTGGAAGTCACTGATAATCATGGATTTTGGAAGTCACTGACGATCATGGATGCTCGAAGTCACTGACCATTACGGATGCTGGAAGACACTGATCATGATGCTGGAAGTCACTGATCATCATGGATGCTGGAAGTCACTGATCACAGATGCTGGCAGTCACTGATCATCACGGATGCTGGAAATCACTGATCACGGATGCTGGGAGTCACTGATCCTCATGGATGCTGGAAGTCACTGATCATCACTGATGCTGGAAGTCACTGATAATCACGGATGCTGGAAGTCACTGATCACGGATGCTGGAAGACACTGATCATCACGGATGCTGGAAGTCACTGATCATCACGGATGCTGGAAGTCACTGATAAACATGGATTTTGGAAGTCACTGACCATCATGGATGCTCGAAGTCACTGACCATCACGGATGCTGGAAGACACTGATCATGATGCTGGAAGTCACTGATCATCATGGATGCTGGAAGTCACTGATCACAGATGCAGGAAGACACTGATCTTCACGGATTCTGGAAGTCACTGATCATCACGGATGCTGGAAGTCACTCTTAAACATGGATTTTGGAAGTCACTGACCATCACGGATGCTGGAAGACACTGATCACGGATGCTGGAAGTCACTGATCGTCAAGGATGCTGGAAGTCACTGCTCATCATGGATACTGGAAGTCACTGATCACGGATGCTGGAAGTCACTGATCATCATGGATGCAGGAACTCACTGATCGCGGATGCTGGATGTCACTGATCATCAAGGAGGCATGAAGACAGAGATCGCAGATGCTGGAAGTCATTGATCGTCACAGATGAAGGAAGTCACTGAACATCATGGATGCTGGAAGTCACTGATCGTCCCAGAATCTGGAAGTCACAGATCATCATGGATGCTGGAAGTCACTGATCACGGATGCTGGAAGTCACTGATCATCACTGATGCTGGAAGGCACTGATCACGGATGCTGGAAGTCACTGATCATCATGGATGCTGGAAGTCACTGATCATCATGGATGCTGGAAGTCACTGATCATCACGGATGCTGGAAGTCACTGATAACGGATGCTGGAAGACACTGATCTTCACGGATTCTGGAAGTCACTGATCATCACGGATGCTGGAAGGCACTGATAATCATGGATTTTGGAAGTCACTGACCATCATGCATGCTCGAAGTCACTGACCATCACGGATGCTGGAAGACACTGATCATGATGCTGGAAGTCACTGATCATCATGGATGCTGGAAGTCACTGATCATCATGGATGCTGGAAGTCACTGATCATCACGGATGCTGGATGTCACTGATAACGGATGCTGGAAGACACTGATCTTCACGGATTCTGGAAGTCACTGATCATCACGGATGCTGGAAGTCACTCTTAAACATGGATTTTGGAAGTCACTGACCATCATGGATGCTCGAAGTCACTGACCATCACGGATGCTGGAAGACACTGATCATGATGCTGGAAGTCACTGATCATCATGGATGCTGGAAGTCACTGATCACGGATGCTGGCAGTCACTGATCATCACGGATGCTGGAAATCACTGATCACGGATGCTGGGAGTCACTGATCATCACGGATGCTGGAAGTCACTGATCCTCATGGATGCTGGAAGTCATTGATCATCACTGATGCTGGAAGTCACTGATCATCACGGATGCTGGAAGTCACTGATCATCATGGATGCTGGAAGTCGCTGATCACGGATGCTGGAAGTCACTGATCTTCATGGATTCTAAAGTCATTGACCATCATGGATGCTGGAAGTCACTGATCCTCATGGATGCTGGAAGTCATTGATCATGGATGTTGGAAGTGACTGATCATCATGGATGCTAGAAGTCACTGATCACGGATGCTGGATGTCACTGATCATCACAGATGCCGGAAGTAACTGATCATCATGGATGCTGGAAGTCACTGATCATTACGGTTGATGGAAGTCACTGATAATCATGGATGCTGGAAGTCACTAATCACGGATTCTGGATGTCACTGATCATCACAGATGCCGGAAGTCACTGATCATCATGGATTCTGGAAGTCACTGATCATTACGGTTGATGGAAGTCACTGATAATCATGGATGCTGGAAGTCACTAATCACGGATTCTGGAAGTCACTGATCACGGATGCTGGAAGTCACTGAACATCATGGATGCTGGAAGTCACAGATCATCACTGATGCTGGAAGTCACTGATCACGGATGCTGGAAGTCACTGATCATCACGGATACTGGAAGTCACTGATCACGGATGCTGGAAGTCACTGATCTTCACGGATTCTGGAAGTCACTGATCATCACAGATGCTGGAAGTCTCTGATCGTCACAGATGCTGGAAGTCACAGATCATCATGGATGCTGAAAATCACTGATCAAGGATGCTGGAAGTCATTGATCACGGATGCCGGAAGTCAGAGATCATCATGGATGCAGGAAGTCACTGATTGCGAATGCTGCATGTCACTGATCGTCAAGGATGCAGGAACTCACAGAACGCGGATGCTGGATGCAACTGATCGTCACAGCTGCCGGAAGCAACTGATCATCATGGATGCTGGAAGTCACTGCTCCTCATGGATGTTCGAATTCACTGACGATCACGGATGCAGGAAGTCACTGATCACGGATGCTGGAAGTCACTGATCATCAAGGAGGCATGAAGACAGTGATCGCAGATGCTGGAAGTCACTGATCATCAAGGATGCTGGAAGTCACTGCTCATCATGGATACTGGAAGTCACTGATCACGGATGCTGGAAGTCACTGATCATCATGGATGCAGAAACTCACTGATTGCGGATGCTGGATGTCACTGATCGTCACGGCTGCCGGAAGTAACTGATCATGATGGATTCTGGAAGTCACTGCTCCTCATGGATGTTCGAATTCACTGACCATCACGGATGCTGGAAGTCACTGATCAAGGATGCTGGAAGTCACAGATCACGGAAGCTGGAAGTCACTGATCATCACGGATGCTGGAAGTCACTGATAATCATGGATTTTGGAAGTCACTGACCATCATGGATGCTCAAAGTCACTGGCCATCATGGATACTGGAGGACACTGATCACGGATGCAGGAAGTCACTGATCACGGATGCCGGAAGTCACTGATCATCATGGATGCAGGAACTCACAGAACGCGGATGCTGGATGCAACTGATCGTCACAGCTGCCGGAAGCAACTGATCATCATGGATGCTGGAAGTCACTGCTCCTCATGGATGTTCGAATTCACTGACCATCACGGATGCAGGAAGTCACTGATCACAGATGCTGGAAGTCACTGATCATCACGGATGCTGGAAGACACTGATCATGATGCTGGAAGTCACTGACCATCATGGATGCTCGAAGTCACTGATCATCACGGATGCTGGAAGTCACTGATAATCATGGATTCTGGAACTCACTGATCATCACGGTTGATGGAAGTCACTGATCATCACGGATGCTGGAAGTCACTGATCACGGATGCTGGGAGTCACTGATCATCATGGATTCTAAAGTCATTGACCATCATGGATGCTGGAAGTCACTGATCATCACACATGCTGGAAGTCACTGATCACGGATGCTGGAAGTCACTGATCATTACGGATGCTGGAAGTCACTGATAAACATGGATTTTGGAAGTCACTGACCATCATGGATGCTCGAAGTCACTGACCATCACGGATGCTGGAAGACACTGATCACGGATGCTGGAAGTCACTGATCATCAAGGATGCTGGAAGTCACTGCTCATCATGGGTACTGGAAGTCAGTGATCACGGATGCTGGAATTCACTGATCATCATGGATGCAGGAACTCACTGATTGCGGATGCTGGATGTCACTGATCGTCACAGCTGCCGGAAGTAACTGATCATCATGGATTCTGGAAGTCACTGCTCCTCATGGATGTTCGAATTCACTGACCATCACGGATGCTGGAAGTCACTGATCAAGGATGCTGGAAGTCACAGATCACGGATGCTGGAAGTCACTGATCATCACGGAATCTGGAAGTCACTGATAATCATGGATTTTGGAAGTCACTGACCATCATGGATGCTCAAAGTCACTGGCCATCATGGATACTGGAAGACACTGATCACGGATGCAGGAAGTCACTGATCACGGATGCCGGAAGTCACTGATCATCATGGATGCAGGAACTCACAGAACGCGGATGCTGGATGCAACTGATCGTCACAGCTGCCGGAAGCAACTGATCATCATGGATGCTGGAAGTCACTGCTCCTCATGGATGATCGAATTCACTGACCATCACGGATGCAGGAAGTCACTGATCACAGATGCTGGAAGTCACTGATCATCACGGATGCTGGAAGACACTGATCATGATGCTGGAAGTCACTGACCATCATGGATGCTCGAAGTCACTGACCATCACAGATGCTGGAAGTCACTGATCATCACGGATGATGGAAGTCACTGATAATCATGGATGCTGGAAGTCACTAATCACGGATTCTGGATGTCACTGATCATCACGGATGCTGGAAGTAACTGATCATCATGGATGCTGGAAGTCACTGATCATCACGGATGCTGGAAGTCACTGATAATCATGGATTCTGGAACTCACTGATCATCACGGTTGATGGAAGTCACTGATCATCACGGATGCTGGAAGTCACTGATCACGGATGCTGGGAGTCACTGATCATCCTGGATTCTAAAGTCATTGACCATCATGGATGCTGGAAGTCACTGATCATCACACATGCTGGAAGTCACTGATCACGGATGCTGGAAGTCACTGATCATCACGGATGCTGGAAGTCACTGATAAACATGGATTTTGGAAGTCACTGACCATCATGGATGCTCGAAGTCACTGACCATCACGGATGCTGGAAGACACTGATCACGGATGCTGGAAGTCACTGATCATCAAGGATGCTGGAAGTCACTGCTCATCATGGGTACTGGAAGTCACTGATCACGGATGCTGGAATTCACTGATCATCATGGATGCAGGAACTCACTGATTGCGGATGCTGGATGTCACTGATCGTCACAGCTGCCGGAAGTAACTGATCATCATGGATTCTGGAAGTCACTGCTCCTCATGGATGTTCGAATTCACTGACCATCACGGATGCTGGAAGTCACTGATCAAGGATGCTGGAAGTCACAGATCACGGATGCTGGAAGTCACTGATCATCACGGAATCTGGAAGTCACTGATAATCATGGATTTTGGAAGTCACTGACCATCATGGATGCTCAAAGTCACTGGCCATCATGGATACTGGAAGACACTGATCACGGATGCAGGAAGTCACTGATCACGGATGCCGGAAGTCACTGATCATCACGGACGCTGGAAGTCACTGAGCACGGATGCTGGAAGTCACTGATCATGATGCTGCAAGTCACTGATCATCATGGATTCTGGAAGTCACTGATCATCACGGTTGATGGAAGTCACTGATAATCATGGATTCTGGAAGTCACTAATCACGGATTCTGGAAGTCACTGATCATTACGGATACTGGAAGTCACTGATCATCATTGATGCTGGAAGTCACTGATCATCACTGATGCTGAAAGTCACTGAACATCATGGATGCTGGAAGTCACAGATCATCACCGATGCTGGAAGTCACTGGTCACGGATGCTGGAAGTCACTGATCATCACGGATACTGGAAGTCACTGATCACGGATGCTGGAAGTCACTGATCTTCACGGATTCTGGAAGTCACTGATCATCACAGATGCTGGAAGTCTCTGATCGTCACAGATGCTGGAAGTCACAGATCATCATGGATGCTGGAAATCACTGATCATGGATGCTGGAAGTCATTGATCACGGATGCCGGAAGTCAGAGATCATCATGGATGCAGGAAGTCACTGATCGCGAATGCTGCATGTCACTGATCGTCAAGGATGCAGGAACTCACAGAACGCGGATGCTGGATGCAACTGATCGTCACAGCTGCCGGAAGCAACTGATCATCATGGATGCTGGAATTCACTGCTCCTCATGGATGTTCGAATTCACTGACCATCACGGATGCAGGAAGTCACTGATCACGGATGCTGGAAGTCACTGATCATCAAGGAGGCATGAAGACAGTGATCGCAGATGCTGGAAGTCACTGATCATCAAGGATGCTGGAAGTCACTGCTCATCATGGATACTGGAAGTCAGTGATCACGGATGCTGGAATTCACTGATCATCATGGATGCAGGAACTCACTGATTGCGGATGCTGGATGTCACTGATCGTCACAGCTGCCGGAAGTAACTGATCATCATGGATTCTGGAAGTCACTGCTCCTCATGGATGTTTGAATTCACTGACCATCACGGATGCTGGAAGTCACTGATCAAGGATGCTGGAAGTCACAGATCACGGATGCTGGAAGTCACTGATCATCACGGAATCTGGAAGTCACTGATAATCATGGATTTTGGAAGTCACTGACCATCATGGATGCTCAAAGTCACTGGCCATCATGGATACTGGAAGACACTGATCACGGATGCAGGAAGTCACTGATCACGGATGCCGGAAGTCACTGATCATCATGGATGCAGGAACTCACAGAACGCGGATGCTGGATGCAACTGATCGTCACAGCTGCCGGAAGCAACTGATCATCATGGATGCTGGAAGTCAGTGCTCCTCATGGATGATCGAATTCACTGACCATCACGGATGCAGGAAGTCACTGATCACAGATGCTGGAAGTCACTGATCATCACGGATGCTGGAAGACACTGATCATGATGCTGGAAGTCACTGACCATCATGGATGCTCGAAGTCACTGACCATCACAGATGCTGGAAGTCACTGATCATCACGGATGATGGAAGTCACTGATAATCATGGATGCTGGAAGTCACTAATCACGGATTCTGGATGTCACTGATCATCACGGATGCTGGAAGTAACTGATCATCATGGATGCTGGAAGTCACTGATCATCACGGATGCTGGAAGTCACTGATAATCATGGATTCTGGAACTCACTGATCATCACGGTTGATGGAAGTCACTGATCATCACGGATGCTGGAAGTCACTGATCACGGATGCTGGGAGTCACTGATCATCCTGGATTCTAAAGTCATTGACCATCATGGATGCTGGAAGTCACTGATCATCACACATGCTGGAAGTCACTGATCACGGATGCTGGAAGTCACTGATCATCACGGATGCTGGAAGTCACTGATAAACATGGATTTTGGAAGTCACTGACCATCATGGATGCTCGAAGTCACTGACCATCACGGATGCTGGAAGACACTGATCACGGATGCTGGAAGTCACTGATCATCAAGGATGCTGGAAGTCACTGCTCATCATGGGTACTGGAAGTCACTGATCACGGATGCTGGAATTCACTGATCATCATGGATGCAGGAACTCACTGATTGCGGATGCTGGATGTCACTGATCGTCACAGCTGCCGGAAGTAACTGATCATCATGGATTCTGGAAGTCACTGCTCCTCATGGATGTTCGAATTCACTGACCATCACGGATGCTGGAAGTTACTGATCAAGGATGCTGGAAGTCACAGATCACGGATGCTGGAAGTCACTGATCATCACGGAATCTGGAAGTCACTGATAATCATGGATTTTGGAAGTCACTGACCATCATGGATGCTCAAAGTCACTGGCCATCATGGATACTGGAAGACACTGATCACGGATGCAGGAAGTCACTGATCACGGATGCCGGAAGTCACTGATCATCACGGACGCTGGAAGTCACTGAGCACGGATGCTGGAAGTCACTGATCATGATGCTGCAAGTCACTGATCATCATGGATTCTGGAAGTCACTGATCATCACGGTTGATGGAAGTCACTGATAATCATGGATGCTGGAAGTCACTAATCACGGATTCTGGAAGTCACTGATCATTACGGATACTGGAAGTCACTGATCATCATTGATGCTGGAAGTCACTGATCATCACTGATGCTGAAAGTCACTGAACATCATGGATGCTGGAAGTCACAGATCATCACCGATGCTGGAAGTCACTGATCACGGATGCTGGAAGTCACTGATCATCACGGATACTGGAAGTCACTGATCACGGATGCTGGAAGTCACTGATCTTCACGGATTCTGGAAGTCACTGATCATCACAGATGCTGGAAGTCTCTGATCGTCACAGATGCTGGAAGTCACAGATCATCATGGATGCTGGAAATCACTGATCATGGATGCTGGAAGTCATTGATCACGGATGCCGGAAGTCAGAGATCATCATGGATGCAGGAAGTCACTGATCGCGAATGCTGCATGTCACTGATCGTCAAGGATGCAGGAACTCACAGAACGCGGATGCTGGATGCAACTGATCGTCACAGCTGCCGGAAGCAACTGATCATCATGGATGCTGGAATTCACTGCTCCTCATGGATGTTCGAATTCACTGACCATCACGGATGCAGGAAGTCACTGATCACGGATGCTGGAAGTCACTGATCATCAAGGAGGCATGAAGACAGTGATCGCAGATGCTGGAAGTCACTGATCATCAAGGATGCTGGAAGTCACTGCTCATCATGGATACTGGAAGTCACTGATCACGGATGCTGGAAGTCACTGATCATCATGGATGCAGAAACTCACTGATTGCGGATGCTGGATGTCACTGATCGTCACAGCTGCCGGAAGTAACTGATCATGATGGATTCTGGAAGTCACTGCTCCTCATGGATGTTCGAATTCACTGACCATCACGGATGCTGGAAGTCACTGATCAAGGATGCTGGAAGTCACAGATCACGGATGCTGGAAGTCACTGATCATCACGGATGCTGGAAGTCACTGATAATCATGGATTTTGGAAGTCACTGACCATCATGGATGCTCAAAGTCACTGGCCATCATGGATACTGGAGGACACTGATCACGGATGCAGGAAATCACTGATCACGGATGCCGGAAGTCACTGATCATCATGGATGCAGGAACTCACAGAACGCGGATGCTGGATGCAACTGATCGTCACAGCTGCCGGAAGCAACTGATCATCATGGATGCTGGAAGTCACTGCTACTCATGGATGTTCGAATTCACTGACCATCACGGATGCAGGAAGTCACTGATCACAGATGCTGGAAGTCACTGATCATCACGGATGCTGGAAGACACTGATCATGATGCTGGAAGTCACTGACCATCATGGATGCTCGAAGTCACTGACCATCACAGATGCTGGAAGTCACTGATCATCACGGATGATGGAAGTCACTGATAATCATGGATGCTGGAAGTCACTAATCACGGATTCTGGAAGTCACTGATCATTACGGATACTGGAAGTCACTGATCATCATTGATGCTGGAAGTCACTGATCATCACTGATGCTGAAAGTCACTGAACATCATGGATGCTGGAAGTCACAGATCATCACCGATGCTGGAAGTCACTGATCACGGATGCTGGAAGTCACTGATCATCACGGATACTGGAAGTCACTGATCACGGATGCTGGAAGTCACTGATCTTCACGGATTCTGGAAGTCACTGATCATCACAGATGCTGGAAGTCTCTGATCGTCACAGATGCTGGAAGTCACAGATCATCATGGATGCTGGAAATCACTGATCATGGATGCTGGAAGTCATTGATCACGGATGCCGGAAGTCAGAGATCATCATGGATGCAGGAAGTCACTGATCGCGAATGCTGCATGTCACTGATCGTCAAGGATGCAGGAACTCACAGAACGCGGATGCTGGATGCAACTGATCGTCACAGCTGCCGGAAGCAACTGATCATCATGGATGCTGGAAGTCACTGCTCCTCATGGATGTTCGAATTCACTGACCATCACGGATGCAGGAAGTCACTGATCACGGATGCTGGAAGTCACTGATCATGGATGCCGGAAGTCACTGATCATTATGGATGCTGGAAATCACTGATCATCACTGATGCTGGAAGTCACTGATTACGGATGCCGGGAGTCACTGATCATCACGGATGCTGGAAGTCACTGATCACGGATTCTGGAAGTCACTGATCATGATGCTGGAAGTCACTGATCATCATGGATGCTGGAAGTCACTGATCACAGATGCTGGAAGTCACTGATCATCAAGGATGCTGGAAGTCACTGACCATCACGGATGCTGGAAGTCACTGATCATGAATGCTGGAAGTCACTGTTCATCATGGATGCTGGAAGTCACTGATCACGGATGCTGGAAGTCACTGATCACGGATGCTGGAAGTCACTGATCACGGATGCCGGAAGTCACTGATCATCATGGATGCTGGAAGTCACTGATCATCACTGATGCTGGAAGTCACTGATCACGGATGCCGGAAGTCACTGATCATCACGGATGCTGGAAGTCACTGATCACGGATTCTGGAAGTCACTGATCATGATGCTGGAAGTCACTGATCATCATGGATGCTGGAAATCAGTGATCACAGATGCTGGAAGTCACTGATCATCAAGGATGCTGGAAGTCACTGACCATCACGGATGTTGGAAGTCACTGATCATGAATGCTGGAAGTCACTGTTCATCATGGATGCTGGAAGTCACTGATCATGGATGCTGGAATTCACTGTTCATCATGGATGCTGGAAGTCACTGATCATCATGGATGCTAGACGTCACTGATCACGGATGCTGGAAGTCACTGATCACGGATGCGGGAAGTCACTGATCATCATGGATGCAGGAATTCACTGATAGCGGATGCTGGATGTCACTGATCATCACAGATGCCGGAAGTAACTGATCATTATGGATGCTGGAAGTCACTGATAATCATGGAATTTGGAAGTCACTGACCATCATGGATGCTCGAATTCACTGACCATCACGGATGCTGGAAGACACTGATCATGATGCTGGAAGTCACTGAATATCATGGATGCTGGAAGTCACTGACCATCACGGATGCTGGAAGTCACTGATCATGAATGCTGGAAGTCACTGTTCATCATGGATGCTGGAAGTCACTGATCATGGATGCTGAAAGTCACTGTTCATCATGGATGCTGGAAGTCACTGATCATCATGGATGCTAGACGTCACTGATCATCACGGATGCTGGAAGTCACTGATAAACATGGATTTTGGAAGTCACTGACCATCATGGATGCTCGAAGTCACTGACCATCACCGATGCTGGAAGACAGTGATCACGGATGCTGGAAGTCACTGATCGTCAAGGATGCTGGAAGTCACTGATCACAGATGCTGGAAGTCACTGATCATCACGGATGTTGGAAGTCACTGATCATCATGGATGCTAGACGTCACTGATCACGGATGCTGGAAGTCACTTATCATCATGGATGCAGGAATTCACTGATAGCGGATGCTGGATGTCACTGATCATCACGGATGCTGGAAATCACTGATCACGGATGCTGGGAGTCACTGATCATCACGTATGCTGGAAGTCACTGATCCTCATGGATGCTGGAAGTCACTGATCATCACTGACGCTGGAAGTCACTGATCATCACCGATGCTGGAAGTCACTGATCATCACTGATGCTGGAAGTCACTGATCATGGATGCTGGAAGACACTGATCATCACGGCTGCTGGAAGTCACTGATCATCACGGATGCTGGAAGTCACTGATCACAGATGCTGGAAGTCACTAATCATCATGGATGCTGGAAGTCACTGATCCTCATGGATGCTGGAAGTCACTGATCATCACTGACGCTGGAAGTCACTGATCATCACGAATGCTGGAAGTCACTGATCATCACGGATGCAGGAAGTCACTGTTCATCATGGATGCTGGAAGTCACTGATCATCATGGATGCTAGACGTCACTGATCATGGATGCTGGAAGTCACTGATCACAGATGCTGGCAGTCACTGAACATCACGGATGCTGGAAATCACTGATCACGGATGCTGGGAGTCACTGATCATCACGTATGCTGGAAGTCACTGATCCTCATGGGTGCTGGAAGTCACTGATCATCACTGATGCTGGAAGTCACTGATCATCACGGATGCTGGAAGTCACTGATCATCACGGATGCTGGAAGTCACTGATCACGGATGCTGGAAGTCACTGATCACGGATGCTGGAAGTCACTGATCACGGATGCCGGAAGTCACTGATCATCATGGATGCTGGAAGTCACTGATCATCACTGATGCTGGAAGTCACTGATCACGGATGCCGGGAGTCACTGATCATCACGGATGCTGGAAGTCACTGATCACGGATTCTGGAAGTCACTGATCATGATGCTGGAAGTCACTGATCATCATGGATGCTGGAAGTCACTGATCACAGATGCTGGAAGTCACTGATCATCAAGGATGCTGGAAGTCACTGACCATCACGGATGCTGGAAGTCACTGATCATGAATGCTGGAAGTCACTGATCACGGATGCAGGAAGTCACTGATCACGGATGCCAGAAGTCACTGATCATCACGGACGCTGGAAGTCACTGAGCACGGATGCTGGAAGTCACTGATCATGATGCTGCAAGTCACTGATCATCATGGATTCTGGAAGTCACTGATCATCACGGTTGATGGAAGTCACTGATAATCATGGATGCTGGAAGTCACTAATCACGGATTCTGGAAGTCACTGATCATTACGGATACTGGAAGTCACTGATCATCATTGATGCTGGAAGTCACTGATCATCACTGATGCTGAAAGTCACTGAACATCATGGATGCTGGAAGTCACAGATCATCACCGATGCTGGAAGTCACTGATCACGGATGCTGGAAGTCACTGATCATCACGGATACTGGAAGTCACTGATCACGGATGCTGGAAGTCACTGATCTTCACGGATTCTGGAAGTCACTGATCATCACAGATGCTGGAAGTCTCTGATCGTCACAGATGCTGGAAGTCACAGATCATCATGGATGCTGGAAATCACTGATCATGGATGCTGGAAGTCATTGATCACGGATGCCGGAAGTCAGAGATCATCATGGATGCAGGAAGTCACTGATCGCGAATGCTGCATGTCACTGATCGTCAAGGATGCAGGAACTCACAGAACGCGGATGCTGGATGCAACTGATCGTCACAGCTGCCGGAAGCAACTGATCATCATGGATGCTGGAATTCACTGCTCCTCATGGATGTTCGAATTCACTGACCATCACGGATGCAGGAAGTCACTGATCACGGATGCTGGAAGTCACTGATCATCAAGGAGGCATGAAGACAGTGATCGCAGATGCTGGAAGTCACTGATCATCAAGGATGCTGGAAGTCACTGCTCATCATGGATACTGGAAGTCACTGATCACGGATGCTGGAAGTCACTGATCATCATGGATGCAGAAACTCACTGATTGCGGATGCTGGATGTCACTGATCGTCACAGCTGCCGGAAGTAACTGATCATGATGGATTCTGGAAGTCACTGCTCCTCATGGATGTTCGAATTCACTGACCATCACGGATGCTGGAAGTCACTGATCAAGGATGCTGGAAGTCACAGATCACGGATGCTGGAAGTCACTGATCATCACGGATGCTGGAAGTCACTGATAATCATGGATTTTGGAAGTCACTGACCATCATGGATGCTCAAAGTCACTGGCCATCATGGATACTGGAGGACACTGATCACGGATGCAGGAAATCACTGATCACGGATGCCGGAAGTCACTGATCATCATGGATGCAGGAACTCACAGAACGCGGATGCTGGATGCAACTGATCGTCACAGCTGCCGGAAGCAACTGATCATCATGGATGCTGGAAGTCACTGCTACTCATGGATGTTCGAATTCACTGACCATCACGGATGCAGGAAGTCACTGATCACAGATGCTGGAAGTCACTGATCATCACGGATGCTGGAAGACACTGATCATGATGCTGGAAGTCACTGACCATCATGGATGCTCGAAGTCACTGACCATCACAGATGCTGGAAGTCACTGATCATCACGGATGATGGAAGTCACTGATAATCATGGATGCTGGAAGTCACTAATCACGGATTCTGGAAGTCACTGATCATTACGGATACTGGAAGTCACTGATCATCATTGATGCTGGAAGTCACTGATCATCACTGATGCTGAAAGTCACTGAACATCATGGATGCTGGAAGTCACAGATCATCACCGATGCTGGAAGTCACTGATCACGGATGCTGGAAGTCACTGATCATCACGGATACTGGAAGTCACTGATCACGGATGCTGGAAGTCACTGATCTTCACGGATTCTGGAAGTCACTGATCATCACAGATGCTGGAAGTCTCTGATCGTCACAGATGCTGGAAGTCACAGATCATCATGGATGCTGGAAATCACTGATCATGGATGCTGGAAGTCATTGATCACGGATGCCGGAAGTCAGAGATCATCATGGATGCAGGAAGTCACTGATCGCGAATGCTGCATGTCACTGATCGTCAAGGATGCAGGAACTCACAGAACGCGGATGCTGGATGCAACTGATCGTCACAGCTGCCGGAAGCAACTGATCATCATGGATGCTGGAAGTCACTGCTCCTCATGGATGTTCGAATTCACTGACCATCACGGATGCAGGAAGTCACTGATCACGGATGCTGGAAGTCACTGATCATGGATGCCGGAAGTCACTGATCATTATGGATGCTGGAAATCACTGATCATCACTGATGCTGGAAGTCACTGATTACGGATGCCGGGAGTCACTGATCATCACGGATGCTGGAAGTCACTGATCACGGATTCTGGAAGTCACTGATCATGATGCTGGAAGTCACTGATCATCATGGATGCTGGAAGTCACTGATCACAGATGCTGGAAGTCACTGATCATCAAGGATGCTGGAAGTCACTGACCATCACGGATGCTGGAAGTCACTGATCATGAATGCTGGAAGTCACTGTTCATCATGGATGCTGGAAGTCACTGATCACGGATGCTGGAAGTCACTGATCACGGATGCTGGAAGTCACTGATCACGGATGCCGGAAGTCACTGATCATCATGGATGCTGGAAGTCACTGATCATCACTGATGCTGGAAGTCACTGATCACGGATGCCGGAAGTCACTGATCATCACGGATGCTGGAAGTCACTGATCACGGATTCTGGAAGTCACTGATCATGATGCTGGAAGTCACTGATCATCATGGATGCTGGAAATCAGTGATCACAGATGCTGGAAGTCACTGATCATCAAGGATGCTGGAAGTCACTGACCATCACGGATGTTGGAAGTCACTGATCATGAATGCTGGAAGTCACTGTTCATCATGGATGCTGGAAGTCACTGATCATGGATGCTGGAATTCACTGTTCATCATGGATGCTGGAAGTCACTGATCATCATGGATGCTAGACGTCACTGATCACGGATGCTGGAAGTCACTGATCACGGATGCGGGAAGTCACTGATCATCATGGATGCAGGAATTCACTGATAGCGGATGCTGGATGTCACTGATCATCACAGATGCCGGAAGTAACTGATCATTATGGATGCTGGAAGTCACTGATAATCATGGAATTTGGAAGTCACTGACCATCATGGATGCTCGAATTCACTGACCATCACGGATGCTGGAAGACACTGATCATGATGCTGGAAGTCACTGAATATCATGGATGCTGGAAGTCACTGACCATCACGGATGCTGGAAGTCACTGATCATGAATGCTGGAAGTCACTGTTCATCATGGATGCTGGAAGTCACTGATCATGGATGCTGAAAGTCACTGTTCATCATGGATGCTGGAAGTCACTGATCATCATGGATGCTAGACGTCACTGATCATCACGGATGCTGGAAGTCACTGATAAACATGGATTTTGGAAGTCACTGACCATCATGGATGCTCGAAGTCACTGACCATCACCGATGCTGGAAGACAGTGATCACGGATGCTGGAAGTCACTGATCGTCAAGGATGCTGGAAGTCACTGATCACAGATGCTGGAAGTCACTGATCATCACGGATGTTGGAAGTCACTGATCATCATGGATGCTAGACGTCACTGATCACGGATGCTGGAAGTCACTTATCATCATGGATGCAGGAATTCACTGATAGCGGATGCTGGATGTCACTGATCATCACGGATGCTGGAAATCACTGATCACGGATGCTGGGAGTCACTGATCATCACGTATGCTGGAAGTCACTGATCCTCATGGATGCTGGAAGTCACTGATCATCACTGACGCTGGAAGTCACTGATCATCACCGATGCTGGAAGTCACTGATCATCACTGATGCTGGAAGTCACTGATCATGGATGCTGGAAGACACTGATCATCACGGCTGCTGGAAGTCACTGATCATCACGGATGCTGGAAGTCACTGATCACAGATGCTGGAAGTCACTAATCATCATGGATGCTGGAAGTCACTGATCCTCATGGATGCTGGAAGTCACTGATCATCACTGACGCTGGAAGTCACTGATCATCACGAATGCTGGAAGTCACTGATCATCACGGATGCAGGAAGTCACTGTTCATCATGGATGCTGGAAGTCACTGATCATCATGGATGCTAGACGTCACTGATCATGGATGCTGGAAGTCACTGATCACAGATGCTGGCAGTCACTGAACATCACGGATGCTGGAAATCACTGATCACGGATGCTGGGAGTCACTGATCATCACGTATGCTGGAAGTCACTGATCCTCATGGGTGCTGGAAGTCACTGATCATCACTGATGCTGGAAGTCACTGATCATCACGGATGCTGGAAGTCACTGATCATCACGGATGCTGGAAGTCACTGATCACGGATGCTGGAAGTCACTGATCACGGATGCTGGAAGTCACTGATCACGGATGCCGGAAGTCACTGATCATCATGGATGCTGGAAGTCACTGATCATCACTGATGCTGGAAGTCACTGATCACGGATGCCGGGAGTCACTGATCATCACGGATGCTGGAAGTCACTGATCACGGATTCTGGAAGTCACTGATCATGATGCTGGAAGTCACTGATCATCATGGATGCTGGAAGTCACTGATCACAGATGCTGGAAGTCACTGATCATCAAGGATGCTGGAAGTCACTGACCATCACGGATGCTGGAAGTCACTGATCATGAATGCTGGAAGTCACTGTTCATCATGGATGCTGGAAGTCACTGATCATGGATGCTGGAAGTCACTGTTCATCATGGATGCTGGAAGTCACTGATCATCATGGATGCTAGACGTCACTGATCATCACGGATGCTGGAAGTCACTGATAAACATGGATTTTGGAAGTCACTGACCATCATGGATGCTCGAAGTCACTGACCATCACGGATGCTGGAAGACAGTGAACACGGATGCTGGAAGTCACTGATCATGATGCTGGAAGTCACTGATCATCATGGATGCTGGAAGTCACTGATCACAGATGCTGGAAGTCACTGATCATCAAGGATGCTGGACGTCACTGATCACGGATGCTGGAAGTCACTGATCACGGATGCTGGAAGTCACTGATCACGGATGCCGGAAGTCACTGATCATCATGGATGCTGGAAGTCACTGATCATCACTGATGCTGGAAGTCACTGATCATCATGGATGCCAGACGTCACTGATCACCGATGCTGGGAGTCACTGATCATCACGTATGCTGGAAGTCACTGATCACGGATTCTGGAAGTCACTGATCATGATGCTGGAAGTCACTGATCATCATGGATGCTGGAAGTCACTGATCACAGATGCTGGAAGTCACTGATCATCAAGGATGCTGGAAGTCACTGACCATCACGGATGCTGGAAGTCACTGATCATGAATGCTGGAAGTCACTGTTCATCATGGATGCTGGAAGTCACTGATCATGGATGCTTGAAGTCACTGTTCATCATGGATGCTGGAAGTCACTGATCATCATGGATGCTAGACGTCACTGATCACGGATGCAGGAAGTCACTGATCACGGATGCGGGAAGTCACTGATCATCATGGATGCAGGAATTCACTGATAGCGGATGCTGGATGTCACTGGTCATCACAGATGCCGGAAGTAACTGATCATTATGGATGCTGGAAGTCACTGATAATCATGGATTTTGGAAGTCACTGACCATCATGGATGCTCGAAGTCACTGACCATCACGGATGCTGGAAGACACTGATCATGATGCTGGAAGTCACTGAACATCATGGATGCTGGAAGTCACTGATCACGGATGCTGGGAGTCACTGATCATCACGTATGCTGGAAGTCACTGATCCTCATGGGTGCTGGAAGTCACTGATCATCACTGATGCTGGAAGTCACTGATCATCACGGATGCTGGAAGTCACTGATCACGGATGCTGGAAGTCACTGATCACGGATGCTGGAAGTCACTGATCACGGATGCCGGAAGTCACTGATCATCATGGATGCTGGAAGTCACTGACCATCACGTATGCTGGAAGTCACTGATCATGAATGCTGGAAGTCACTGTTCATCATTGATGCTGGAAGTCACTGATCATGGATGCTGGAAGTCACTGTTCATCATGGATGCTGGAAGTCACTGATCATCATGGATTTTGGAAGTCACTGACCATCATGGATGCACGAAGTCACTGACCATCACGGATGCTGGAAGACACTGATCATTATGCTGGAAGTCACTGAATATCATGGATGCTGGAAGTCACTGATCACGGATGCTGGAAGTCACTGATCATCACTGATGCTGGAACTCACTGATCACGGATGCCGGGAGTCACTGATCATCACGGATGCTGGAAGTCACTGATCACGGATTCTGGAAGTCACTGATCATGATGCTGGAAGTCAATGATCATCATGGATGCTGGAAGTCACTGATCACAGATGCTGGAAGTCACTGATCATCAAGGATGCTGGAAGTCACTGACCATCACGGATGCTGGAAGTCACTGATCGTCAAGGATGCTGGAAGTCACTGATCACAGATGCTGGAAGTCACTGATCACGGATGCAAGAAGTCACTGATCATCATGGATGCTGGAAGTCACTGATCATCACTGATGCTGGAAGTCACTGATCACGGATGCCGGAAGTCACTGATCATCACGGATGCAGGAAGTCACTGATCACGGATTCTGGAAGTCACTGATCATGATGCTAGAAGTCACTGATCATCATGGATGCTGGAAGTCACTGATCACAGATGCTGGAAGTCACTGATCATCAAGGATGCTGGAAGTCACTGATCACGGATGCTGGAAGTCACTGATCACGGATGCTGGAAGTCACTGATCACGGATGCCGGAAGTCACTGATCATCATGGATGCTGGAAGTCACTGATCATCATTGATGCTGGAAGTCACTGATCATCATGGATGCCAGACGTCACTGATCACGGATGCTGGGAGTCACTGATCATCACGTATGCTGGAAGTCACTGATCCTCATGGATGCTGGAAGTCACTGATCACGGATTCTGGAAGTCACTAATCATGATGCTGGAAGTCACTGATCATCATGGATGCTGGAAGTCACTGATCACAGATGCTGGAAGTCACTGATCATCAAGGATGCTGGAAGTCACTGACCATCACGGATGCTGGAAGTCACTGATCATGAATGCTGGAAGTCACTGTTCATCATGGATGCTGGAAGTCACTGATCATGGATGCTGGAAGTCACTGTTCATCATGGATGCTGGAAGTCACTGATCATCATGGATGCTAGACGTCACTGATCACGGATGCTGGATGTCACTGATCACGGATGCGGGAAGTCACTGATCATCATGGATGCAGGAATTCACTGATAGCGGATGCTGGATGTCACTGATCATCACAGATGCCGGAAGTAACTGATCATTATGGATACTGGAAGTCACTGATAATCATGGATTTTGGAAGTCACTGACCATCATGGATGCTCGAAGTCACTGACCATCACGGATGCTGGAAGACACTGATCATGATGCTGGAAGTCACTGAACATCATGGATGCTGGAAGTCACTGATCACGGATGCTGGGAGTCACTGATCATCACGTATGCTGGAAGTCACTGATCCTCATGGGTGCTGGAAGTCACTGATCATCACTGATGCTGGAAGTCACTGATCATCACGGATGCTGGAAGTCACTGATCATCACGGATGCTGGAAGTCACTGATCATCACTGATGCTGGAAGTCACTGATCACGGATGCCGGGAGTCACTGATCATCACGGATGCTGGAAGTCACTGATCACGGATTCTGGAAGTCACTGATCATGATGCTGGAAGTCACTGATCATCATGGATGCTGGAAGTCACTGATCACAGATGCTGGAAGTCACTGATCATCAAGGATGCTGGAAGTCACTGACCATCACGGATGCTGGAAGTCACTGATCATGAATGCTGGAAGTCACTGTTCATCATGGATGCTGGAAGTCACTGATCATGGATGCTGGAAGTCACTGTTCATCATGGATGCTGGAAGTCACTGATCATCATGGATGCTAGACGTCACTGATCATCACGGATGCTGGAAGTCACTGATAAACATGGATTTTGGAAGTCACTGACCATCATGGATGCTCGAAGTCACTGACCATCACGGATGCTGGAAGACAGTGATCACGGATGCTGGAAGTCACTGATCGTCAAGGATGCTGGAAATCACTGATCACGGATGCTGGGAGTCACTGATCATCACGTATGCTGGAAGTCACTGATCCTCATGGGTGCTGGAAGTCACTGATCATCACGGATGCTGGAAGTCACTGATCATCACCGATGCTGGAAGTCACTGATCATCACGGATGCTGGAAGTCACTGATCACGGATGCTGGAAGTCACTGATCACGGATGCTGGAAGTCACTGATCACGGATGCCGGAAGTCACTGATCATCACGGATGCTGGAAGTCACTGATCACGGATTCTGGAAGTCACTGATCATGATGCTGGAAGTCACTGATCATCATGGATGCTGGAAGTCACTGATCACAGATGCTGGAAGTCACTGATCATCAAGGATGCTGGAAGTCACTGACCATCACGGATGCTGGAAGTCACTGATCATGAATGCTGGAAGTCACTGTTCATCATGGATGCTGGAAGTCACTGATCATGGATGCTGGAAGTCACTGTTCATCATGGATGTTGGAAGTCACTGATCATCATGAATGCTAGACGTCACTGATCACGGATGCTGGAAGTCACTGATCACGGATGCGAGAAGTCACTGATCATCATGGATGCAGGAATTCACTGATAGCGGATGCTGGATGTCACTGATCATCACAGATGCCGGAAGTAACTGATCATTATGGATGCTGGAAGTCACTGATAATCATGGATTTTGGAAGTCACTGACCATCATGAATGCTGGAAGTCACTGAGCACGGATGCTGGGAGTCACTGATCATCACGTATGCTGGAAGTCACTGATCCTCATGGGTGCTGGAAGTCACTGATCATCACTGATGCTGGAAGTCACTGATCACTGATGCTGGAAGTCACTGATAATCATGGATTTTGGAAGTCACTGACCATCAGGGATGCACGAAGTCACTGACCATCACGGATGCTGGAAGACACTGATCATTATGCTGGAAGTCACTGAACATCATGGATGCTGGAAGTCACTGATCACAGATGCTAGAAGTCACTGATCATCACGGATGCTGGAAGTCACTGATCACGGATGCTGGAAGTCACTGATCACGGATGCTGGAAGTCACTGATCACGGATGCCGGAAGTCACTGATCATCATGGATGCTGGAAGTCACTGATCATCACTGATGCTGGAAGTCACTGATCATCACGGATGCTGGAAGTCACTGATCACGGATGCTGGAAGTCACTGATCACGGATGCTGGAAGTCACTGATCACGGATGCCGGAAGTCACTGATCATCATGGATGCTGGAAGTCACTGATCATCATGGATGCTAGACGTCACTCATCACGGATGCTGGAAGTCACTGATCACGGATGCGGGAAGTCACTGATCATCATGGATGCAGGAATTCACTGATAGCGGATGCTGGATGTTACTGATCATCACAGATGCCGGAAGTAACTGATCATTATGGATGCTGGAAGTCACTGATAATCATGGATTTTGGAAGTCACTGACCATCATGGATGCTCGAAGTCACTGACCATCACGGATGCTGGAAGACACTGATCATGATGCTGGAAGTCACTGAACATCATGGATGCTGGAAGTCACTGATCACGGATGCTGGGAGTCACTGATCATCACGTATGCTGGAAGTCACTGATCCTCATGGGTGCTGGAAGTCACTGATCATCACTGATGCTGGAAGTCACTGATCATCACGGATGCTGGAAGTCACTGATCATCACGGATGCTGGAAGTCACTGATCATCACTGATGCTGGAAGTCACTGATCACGGATGCCGGGAGTCACTGATCATCACGGATGCTGGAAGTCACTGATCACGGATTCTGGAAGTCACTGATCATGATGCTGGAAGTCACTGATCATCATGGATGCTGGAAGTCACTGATCACAGATGCTGGAAGTCACTGATCATCAAGGATGCTGGAAGTCACTGACCATCACGGATGCTGGAAGTCACTGATCATGAATGCTGGAAGTCACTGTTCATCATGGATGCTGGAAGTCACTGATCATGGATGCTGGAAGTCACTGTTCATCATGGATGCTGGAAGTCACTGATCATCATGGATGCTAGACGTCACTGATCATCACGGATGCTGGAAGTCACTGATAAACATGGATTTTGGAAGTCACTGACCATCATGGATGCTCGAAGTCACTGACCATCACGGATGCTGGAAGACAGTGATCACGGATGCTGGAAGTCACTGATCGTCAAGGATGCTGGAAATCACTGATCACGGATGCTGGGAGTCACTGATCATCACGTATGCTGGAAGTCACTGATCCTCATGGGTGCTGGAAGTCACTGATCATCACGGATGCTGGAAGTCACTGATCATCACCGATGCTGGAAGTCACTGATCATCACGGATGCTGGAAGTCACTGATCACGGATGCTGGAAGTCACTGATCACGGATGCTGGAAGTCACTGATCACGGATGCCGGAAGTCACTGATCATCACGGATGCTGGAAGTCACTGATCACGGATTCTGGAAGTCACTGATCATGATGCTGGAAGTCACTGATCATCATGGATGCTGGAAGTCACTGATCACAGATGCTGGAAGTCACTGATCATCAAGGATGCTGGAAGTCACTGACCATCACGGATGCTGGAAGTCACTGATCATGAATGCTGGAAGTCACTGTTCATCATGGATGCTGGAAGTCACTGATCATGGATGCTGGAAGTCACTGTTCATCATGGATGTTGGAAGTCACTGATCATCATGAATGCTAGACGTCACTGATCACGGATGCTGGAAGTCACTGATCACGGATGCGAGAAGTCACTGATCATCATGGATGCAGGAATTCACTGATAGCGGATGCTGGATGTCACTGATCATCACAGATGCCGGAAGTAACTGATCATTATGGATGCTGGAAGTCACTGATAATCATGGATTTTGGAAGTCACTGACCATCATGAATGCTGGAAGTCACTGAGCACGGATGCTGGGAGTCACTGATCATCACGTATGCTGGAAGTCACTGATCCTCATGGGTGCTGGAAGTCACTGATCATCACTGATGCTGGAAGTCACTGATCACTGATGCTGGAAGTCACTGATAATCATGGATTTTGGAAGTCACTGACCATCAGGGATGCACGAAGTCACTGACCATCACGGATGCTGGAAGACACTGATCATTATGCTGGAAGTCACTGAACATCATGGATGCTGGAAGTCACTGATCACAGATGCTAGAAGTCACTGATCATCACGGATGCTGGAAGTCACTGATCACGGATGCTGGAAGTCACTGATCACGGATGCTGGAAGTCACTGATCACGGATGCCGGAAGTCACTGATCATCATGGATGCTGGAAGTCACTGATCATCACTGATGCTGGAAGTCACTGATCATCACGGATGCTGGAAGTCACTGATCACGGATGCTGGAAGTCACTGATCACGGATGCTGGAAGTCACTGATCACGGATGCCGGAAGTCACTGATCATCATGGATGCTGGAAGTCACTGATCATCATGGATGCTAGACGTCACTCATCACGGATGCTGGAAGTCACTGATCACGGATGCGGGAAGTCACTGATCATCATGGATGCAGGAATTCACTGATAGCGGATGCTGGATGTTACTGATCATCACAGATGCCGGAAGTAACTGATCATTATGGATGCTGGAAGTCACTGATAATCATGGATTTTGGAAGTCACTGACCATCATGGATGCTCGAAGTCACTGACCATCACGGATGCTGGAAGACACTGATCATGATGCTGGAAGTCACTGAACATCATGGATGCTGGAAGTCACTGATCACGGATGCTGGGAGTCACTGATCATCACGTATGCTGGAAGTCACTGATCCTCATGGGTGCTGGAAGTCACTGATCATCACTGATGCTGGAAGTCACTGATCATCACGGATGCTGGAAGTCACTGATCATCACGGATGCTGGAAGTCACTGATCATCACTGATGCTGGAAGTCACTGATCACGGATGCCGGGAGTCACTGATCATCACGGATGCTGGAAGTAACTGATCACGGATTCTGGAAGTCACTGATCATGATGCTGGAAGTCACTGATCATCATGGATGCTGGAAGTCACTGATCACAGATGCTGGAAGTCACTGATCATCAAGGATGCTGGAAGTCACTGACCATCACGGATGCTGGAAGTCACTGATCATGAATGCTGGAAGTCACTGTTCATCATGGATGCTGGAAGTCACTGATCATGGATGCTGGAAGTCACTGTTCATCATGGATGCTGGAAGTCACTGATCATCATGGATGCTAGACGTCACTGATCATCACGGATGCTGGAAGTCACTGATAAACATGGATTTTGGAAGTCACTGACCATCATGGATGCTCGAAGTCACTGACCATCACGGATGCTGGAAGACAGTGATCACGGATGCTGGAAGTCACTGATCGTCAAGGATGCTGGAAATCATTGATCACGGATGCTGGGAGTCACTGATCATCACGTATGCTGGAAGTCACTGATCCTCATGGGTGCTGGAAGTCACTGATCATCACGGATGCTGGAAGTCACTGATCATCACGGATGCTGGAAGTCACTGATCATCACGGATGCTGGAAATCACTGATCACGGTTGCTGGAAGTCACTGATCACGAATGCTGGAAGTCACTGATCACGGATGCCGGAAGTCACTGATCATCACGGATGCTGGAAGTCACTGATCACGGATTCTGGAAGTCACTGATCATGATGCTGGAAGTCACTGATCATCATGGATGCTGGAAGTCACTGATCACAGATGCTGGAAGTCACTGATCATCAAGGATGCTGGAAGTCACTGACCATCACGGATGCTGGAAGTCACTGATCATGAATGCTGGAAGTCACTGTTCATCATGGATGCTGGAAGTCACTGATCATGGATGCTGGAAGTCACTGTTCATCATGGATGCTGGAAGTCACTGATCATCATGGATGCTAGACGTCACTGATCACGGATGCTGGAAGTCTCTGATCACGGATGCGAGAGGTCACTGATCATCATGGATGCTGGAAGTCACTGATCATCACTGATGCCGGAAGTCACTGATCATCACGGATGCTGGAAGTCACTGGTCACGGATTCTGGAAGTCACTGATCATGATGCTGGAAGTCACTGATCATCATGGATGCTGGAAGTCACTGATCACAGATGCTGGAAGTCACTGATCATCATGGATGCTGGAAGTCACTGATCATGGATGCTGGAAGTCACTGTTCATCATGGATGCTGGAAGTCACTGATCATCATGGATGCTAGACGTCACTGATCACGGATGCTGGAAGTCACTGATCACGGATGCGAGAAGTCACTGATCATCATGGATGCAGGACTTCACTGATAGCGGATGCTGGATGTCACTGATCATCACAGATGCCGGAAGTAACTGATCATTATGGATGCTGGAAGTCACTGATAATCATGGATTTTGGAAGTCACTGACCATCATGGATTCTGGAAGTCACTGATCACGGATGCTGGGAGTCACTGATCATCACGTATGCTGGAAGTCACTGATCCTCATGGGTGCTGGAAGTCACTGATCATCACTGATGCTGGAAGTCACTGATCATCACGGATGCTGGAAGTCACTGATCATCACGGATGCTGGAAGTCACTGATCACGGATGCTGGAAGTCACTGATAATCATGGATTTTGGAAGTCACTGACCATCATGGATGCACGAAGTCACTGACCATCACGGATGCTGGAAGACACTGATCATTATGCTGGAAGTCACTGAACATCATGGATGCTGGAAGTCACTGATCACAGATGCTAGAAGTCACTGATCATCACGGATGCTGGAAGTCACTGATCACGGATGCTGGAAGTCACTGATCACGGATGCTGGAAGTCACTGATCACGGATGCCGGAAGTCACTGATCATCATGGATGCTGGAAGTCTCTGATCATCACTGATGCTGGAAGTCACTGATCACAGATGCCGGAAGTCACTGATCATCACGGATGCTGGAAGTCACTGATCATCATGGATGCTGGAAGTCACTGATCACAGATGCTGGAAGTCACTGATCATCAAGGATGCTGGAAGTCACTGACCATCACGGATGCTGGAAGTCACTGATCATGAATGCTGGAAGTCACTGTTCATCATGGATGCTGGAAGTCACTGATCATGGATGCTGGAAGTCACTGTTCATCATGGATGCTGGAAGTCACTGAACATCATGGATGCTAGACGTCACTGATCACGGATGCTGGAAGTCACTGATCACGGATGCGGGAAGTCACTGATCATCATGGATGCAGGAATTCACTGATAGCGGATGCTGGATGTCACTGATCATCACAGATGCCGGAAGTAACTGATCATTATGGATGCTGGAAGTCACTGATAATCATGGATTTTGGAAGTCACTGACAATCATGGATGCTCGAAGTCACTGACCATCACGGATGCTGGAAGACACTGATCATGATGCTGGAAGTCACTGAACATCATGGATGCTGGAAGTCACTGATCACGGATGCTGGGAGTCACTGATCATCACGTATGCTGGAAGTCACTGATCCTCATGGGTGCTGGAAGTCACTGATCATCACTGATGCTGGAAGTCACTGATCATCACGGATGCTGGAAGTCACTGATCATCACGGATGCTGGAAGTCACTGATCACGGATGCTGGAAGTCACTGATCACGGATGCCGGAAGTCACTGATCATCATGGATGCTGGAAGTCACTGACTATCACGGATGCTGGAAGTCACTGATCATGAATGCTGGAAGTCACTGTTCATCATTGATGCTGGAAGTCACTGATCATGGATGCTGGAAGTCACTGTTCATCATGGATGCTGGAAGTCACTGATCATCATGGATTTTGGAAGTCACTGACCATCATGGATGCACGAAGTCACTGACCATCACGGATGCTGGAAGACACTGATCATTATGCTGGAAGTCACTGAACATCATGGATGCTGGAAGTCACTGATCACAGATGCTAGAAGTCACTGATCATCATGGATGCTGGAAGTCACTGATCACGGATGCTGGAAGTCACTGATCACGGATGCTGGAAGTCACTGATCACGGATGCCGGAAGTCACTGATCATCATGGATGCTGGAAGTCACTGATCATCACTGATGCTGGAAGTCACTGATCACGGATGCCGGAAGTCACTGATCATCACGGATGCTGGAAGTCACTGATCACGGATTCTGGAAGTCACTGATCATGATGCTGGAAGTCACTGATCATCATGGATGCTGGAAGTCACTGATCACAGATGCTGGAAGTCACTGATCATCAAGGATGCTGGAAGTCACTGACCATCACGGATGCTGGAAGTCACTGATCATGAATGCTGGAAGTCACTGTTCATCATGGATGCTGGAAGTCACTGATCATGGATGCTGGAAGTCACTGTTCATCATGGATGCTGGAAGTCACTGAACATCATGGATGCTAGACGTCACTGATCACGGATGCTGGAAGTCACTGATCACGGATGCGGGAAGTCACTGATCATCATGGATGCAGGAATTCACTGATAGCGGATGCTGGATGTCACTGATCATCACAGATGCCGGAAGTAACTGATCATGAATGCTGGAAGTCACTGTTCATCATGGATTTTGGAAGTCACTGACAATCATGGATGCTCGAAGTCACTGACCATCACGGATGCTGGAAGACACTGATCATGATGCTGGAAGTCACTGAACATCATGGACGCTGGAAGTCACTGATCACGGATGCTGGGAGTCACTGATCATCACGTATGCTGGAAGTCACTGATCCTCATGGGTGCTGGAAGTCACTGATCATCACTGATGCTGGAAGTCACTGATCATCACGGATGCTGGAAGTCACTGATCATCACGGATGCTGGAAGTCACTGATCACGGATGCTGGAAGTCACTGATCACGGATGCTGGAAGTCACTGATCACGGATGCCGGAAGTCACTGATCATCATGGATGCTGGAAGTCACTGACCATCACGGATGCTGGAAGTCACTGATCTTGAATGCTGGAAGTCACTGTTCATCATGGATGCTGGAAGTCACTGATCATGGATGCTGGAAGTCACTGTTCATCATGGATGCTGGAAGTCACTGATCATCATGGATGCTAGACGTCACTGATCACGGATGCTGGGAGTCACTGATCATCACGTATGCTGGAAGTCACTGATCCTCATGGATGCTGGAAGTCACTGATCATCACTGACGCTGGAAGTCACTGATCATCACGGATGCTGGAAGTCACTGATCATCACGGATGCTGGAAGTCACTGATTACGGATGCTGGAAGACACTGATCATCACGGATGCTGGAAGTCACTGATCATCACGGATGCTGGAAGTCACTGATCAAGGATGCTGGAATTCACTAATCATCATGGATGCTGTAAGTCACTGACCATCATGGATGCTTTAAGTCACTGATCACGGATGCTGGAAGTCACTGATGATCACGGATGCTGGAAGTCACGGATCACGGATGCTGGAAGACTCTGATCTTCACGGATTCTGGAAGTCACTGATCATCACGGATGCTGGAAGTCACTGATAAACATGGATTTTGGAAGTCACTGACCATCATGGATGCTCGAAGTCACTGACCATCACGGATGCTGGAAGACAGTGATCACGGATGCTGGAAGTCACTGATCGTCAAGGATGCTGGAAATCACTGATCACGGATGCTGGGAGTCATTGATCATCACGTATGCTGGAAGTCACTGATCCTCATGGGTGCTGGAAGTCACTGATCATCACTGATGCTGGAAGTCACTGATCATCACGGATGCTGGAAGTCACTGATCATCACGGATGCTGGAAGTCACTGATCACGGATGCTGGAAGTCACTGATCACGGATGCTGGAAGTCACTGATCACGGATGCCGGAAGTCACTGATCATCACGGATGCTGGAAGTCACTGATCACAGATTCTGGAAGTCACTGATCATGATGCTGGAAGTCACTGATCATCATGGATGCTGGAAGTCACTGATCACAGATGCTGGAAGTCACTGATCATCAAGGATGCTGGAAGTCACTGACCATCACGGATGCTGGAAGTCACTGATCATGAATGCTGGAAGTCACTGTTCATCATGGATGCTGGAAGTCACTGATCATGGATGCTGGAAGTCACTGTTCATCATGGATGCTGGAAGTCACTGAACATCATGGATGCTAGACGTCACTGATCACGGATGCTGGAAGTCACTGATCACGGATGCGAGAAGTCACTGATCATCATGGATGCAGGAATTCACTGATAGCGGATGCTGGATGTCACTGATCATCACAGATGCCGGAAGTAACTGATCATTATGGATGCTGGAAGTCACTGATAATCATGGATTTTGGAAGTCACTGACCATCATGGATGCTGGAAGTCACTGATCACGGATGCTGGGAGTCACTGATCATCACGTATGCTGGAAGTCACTGATTCTCATGGGTGCTGGAAGTCACTGATCATCACTGATGCTGGAAGTCACTGATCATCACGGATGCTGGAAGTCACTGATCATCACGGATGCTGGAAGTCACTGATCACGGATGCTGGAAGTCACTGATCACGGATGCTGGAAGTCACTGATCACGGATGCCGGAAGTCACTGATCATCATGGATGCTGGAAGTCACTGATCACAGATGCTGGAAGTCACTGATCATCAAGGATGCTGAAAGTCACTGACCATCACGGATGCTGGAAGTCACTGATCATGAATGCTGGAAGTCACTGTTCATCATGGATGCTGGAAGTCACTGATCATGGATGCTGGAAGTCACTGTTCATCATGGATGCTGGAAGTCACTGATCATCATGGATGCTAGACGTCACTGATCACGGATGCTGGAAGTCACTGATCACGGATGCGAGAATTCACTGATCATCATGGATGCAGGAATTCACTGATAGCGGATGCTGGATGTCACTGATCATCACAGATGCCGGAAGTAACTGATCATTATGGATGCTGGAAGTCACTGATAATCATGGATTTTGGACGTCACTGACCATCATGGATGCTGGAAGTCACTGATCACGGATGCTGGGAGTCACTGATCATCACGTATGCTGGAAGTCACTGATCCTCATGGGTGCTGGAAGTCACTGATCATCACTGATTCTGGAAGTCACTGATCATCACGGATGCTGGAAGTCACTGATCATCACGGATGCTGGAAGTCACTGATCACGGATGCTGGAAGTCACTGATAATCATGGATTTTGGAAGTCACTGACCATCATGGATGCACGAAGTCACTGACCATCACGGATGCTGGAAGACACTGATCATTATGCTGGAAGTCACTGAACATCATGGATGCTGGAAGTCACTGATCACAGATGCTAGAAGTCACTGATCATCACGAATGCTGGAAGTCACTGATCACGGATGCTGGAAGTCACTGATCACGGATGCTGGAAGTCACTGATCACGGATGCCGGAAGTCACTGATCATCATGGATGCTGGAAGTCACTGATCATCACTGATGCTGGAAGTCACTGATCATGGATGCCGGAAGTCACTGATCATCACGGATGCTCGAAGTCACTGATCACGGATTCTGGAAGTCACTGATCATCATGGATGCTGGAAGTCACTGATCACAGATGCTGGAAGTCACTGATCATCAAGGATGCTGGAAGTCACTGACCATCACGGATGCAGGAAGTCACTGATCATGAATGCTGGAAGTCACTGTTCATCATGGATGCTGGAAGTCACTGATCATGGATGCTGGAAGTCACTGTTCATCATGGATGCTGGAAGTCACTGAACATCATGGATGCTAGACGTCACTGATCACGGATGCTGGAAGTCACTGATCACGGATGCGGGAAGTCACTGATCATCATGAATGCAGGAATTCACTGATAGCGGATGCTGGATGTCACTGATCATCACAGATGCCGGAAGTAACTGATCATTATGGATGCTGGAAGTCACTGATAATCATGGATTTTGGAAGTCACTGACAATCATGGATGCTCGAAGTCACTGACCATCACGGATGCTGGAAGACACTGATCATGATGCTGGAAGTCACTGAACATCATGGATGCTGGTAGTCACTGATCACGGATGCTGGGAGTCACTGATCATCACGTATGCTGGAAGTCACTGATCCTCATGGGTGCTGGAAGTCACTGATCAACACTGATGCTGGAAGTCACTGATCATCACGGATGCTGGAAGTCACTGATCATCACGGATGCTGGAAGTCACTGATCACGGATGCTGGAAGTCACTGATCACGGATGCTGGAAGTCACTGATCACGGATGCCGGAAGTCACTGATCATCATGGATGCTGGAAGTCACTGACCATCACGGATGCTGGAAGTCACTGATCATGATGCTGGAAGTCACTGATCATCATGGATGCTGGAAGTCACTGATCACAGATGCTGGAAGTCACTGATCATCAAGGATGCTGGAAGTCACTGACCATCACGGATGCTGGAAGTCACTGATCATGAATGCTGGAAGTCACTGTTCATCATGGATGCTGGAAGTCACTGATCATGGATGCTGGAAGTCACTGTTCATCATGGATGCTGGAAGTCACTGAACATCATGGATGCTAGACGTCACTGATCACGGATGCTGGAAGTCACTGATCACGGATGCGAGAAGTCACTGATCATCATGGATGCAGGAATTCACTGATAGCGGATGCTGGATGTCACTGATCATCACAGATGCCGGAAGTAACTGATCATTATGGATGCTGGAAGTCACTGATAATCATGGATTTTGGAAGTCACTGACCATCATGGATGCTGGAAGTCACTGATCACGGATGCTGGGAGTCACTGATCATCACGTATGCTGGAAGTCACTGATTCTCATGGGTGCTGGAAGTCACTGATCATCACTGATGCTGGAAGTCACTGATCATCACGGATGCTGGAAGTCACTGATCATCACGGATGCTGGAAGTCACTGATCACGGATGCTGGAAGTCACTGATCACGGATGCTGGAAGTCACTGATCACGGATGCCGGAAGTCACTGATCATCATGGATGCTGGAAGTCACTGATCACAGATGCTGGAAGTCACTGATCATCAAGGATGCTGAAAGTCACTGACCATCACGGATGCTGGAAGTCACTGATCATGAATGCTGGAAGTCACTGTTCATCATGGATGCTGGAAGTCACTGATCATGGATGCTGGAAGTCACTGTTCATCATGGATGCTGGAAGTCACTGATCATCATGGATGCTAGACGTCACTGATCACGGATGCTGGAAGTCACTGATCACGGATGCGAGAATTCACTGATCATCATGGATGCAGGAATTCACTGATAGCGGATGCTGGATGTCACTGATCATCACAGATGCCGGAAGTAACTGATCATTATGGATGCTGGAAGTCACTGATAATCATGGATTTTGGACGTCACTGACCATCATGGATGCTGGAAGTCACTGATCACGGATGCTGGGAGTCACTGATCATCACGTATGCTGGAAGTCACTGATCCTCATGGGTGCTGGAAGTCACTGATCATCACTGATTCTGGAAGTCACTGATCATCACGGATGCTGGAAGTCACTGATCATCACGGATGCTGGAAGTCACTGATCACGGATGCTGGAAGTCACTGATAATCATGGATTTTGGAAGTCACTGACCATCATGGATGCACGAAGTCACTGACCATCACGGATGCTGGAAGACACTGATCATTATGCTGGAAGTCACTGAACATCATGGATGCTGGAAGTCACTGATCACAGATGCTAGAAGTCACTGATCATCACGAATGCTGGAAGTCACTGATCACGGATGCTGGAAGTCACTGATCACGGATGCTGGAAGTCACTGATCACGGATGCCGGAAGTCACTGATCATCATGGATGCTGGAAGTCACTGATCATCACTGATGCTGGAAGTCACTGATCATGGATGCCGGAAGTCACTGATCATCACGGATGCTCGAAGTCACTGATCACGGATTCTGGAAGTCACTGATCATCATGGATGCTGGAAGTCACTGATCACAGATGCTGGAAGTCACTGATCTTCAAGGATGCTGGAAGTCACTGACCATCACGGATGCAGGAAGTCACTGATCATGAATGCTGGAAGTCACTGTTCATCATGGATGCTGGAAGTCACTGATCATGGATGCTGGAAGTCACTGTTCATCATGGATGCTGGAAGTCACTGAACATCATGGATGCTAGACGTCACTGATCACGGATGCTGGAAGTCACTGATCACGGATGCGGGAAGTCACTGATCATCATGAATGCAGGAATTCACTGATAGCGGATGCTGGATGTCACTGATCATCACAGATGCCGGAAGTAACTGATCATTATGGATGCTGGAAGTCACTGATAATCATGGATTTTGGAAGTCACTGACAATCATGGATGCTCGAAGTCACTGACCATCACGGATGCTGGAAGACACTGATCATGATGCTGGAAGTCACTGAACATCATGGATGCTGGTAGTCACTGATCACGGATGCTGGGAGTCACTGATCATCACGTATGCTGGAAGTCACTGATCCTCATGGGTGCTGGAAGTCACTGATCAACACTGATGCTGGAAGTCACTGATCATCACGGATGCTGGAAGTCACTGATCATCACGGATGCTGGAAGTCACTGATCACGGATGCTGGAAGTCACTGATCACGGATGCTGGAAGTCACTGATCACGGATGCCGGAAGTCACTGATCATCATGGATGCTGGAAGTCACTGACCATCACGGATGCTGGAAGTCACTGATCATGAATGCTGGAAGTCACTGTTCATCATGGATGCTGGAAGTCACTGATCATGGATGCTGGAAGTCACTGTTCATCATGGATGCTGGAAGTCACTGATCATCATGGATGCTAGACGTCACTGATCACGGATGCTGGGAGTCACTTATCATCACATATGCTGGAAGTCACTGATCCTCATGGATGCTGGAAGTCACTGATCATCACTGACGCTGGAAGTCACTGATCATCACGGATGCTGGAAGTCACTGATCATCACGGATGCTGGAAGTCACTGATCATCACGGATGCTGGAAGACACTGATCATCACGGATGCTGGAAGTCACTGATCAAGGATGCTGGAAGTCACTGATCACGGATTCTGGAAGTCACTGATCATGATGCTGGAAGTCACTGATCATCATGGATGCTGGAAGTCACTGATCACAGATGCTGGAAGTCACTGATCATCAAGGATGCTGGAAGTCACTGACCATCACGGATGCTGGAAGTCACTGATCATGAATGCTGGAAGTCACTGTTCATCATGGATGCTGGAAGTCACTGATCATGGATGCTGGAAGTCACTGTTCATCATGGATGCTGGAAGTCACTGATCATCATGGATGCTAGACGTCACTGATCACGGATGCTGGAAGTCACTGATCACGGATGCGAGAAGTCACTGATCATCATGGATGCAGGAATTCACTGATAGCGGATGCTGGATGTCACTGATCATCACAGATGCCGGAAGTAACTGATCATTATGGATGCTGGAAGTCACTGATAATCATGGATTTTGGAAGTCACTGACCATCATGGATGCTGGAAGTCACTGATCACGGATGCTGGGAGTCACTGATCATCACGTATGCTGGAAGTCACTGATTCTCATGGGTGCTGGAAGTCACTGATCATCACTGATGCTGGAAGTCACTGATCATCACGGATGCTGGAAGTCACTGATCATCACGGATGCTGGAAGTCACTGATCACGGATGCTGGAAGTCACTGATCACGGATGCCGGAAGTCACTGATCATCATGGATGCTGGAAGTCACTGATCACAGATGCTGGAAGTCACTGATCATCAAGGATGCTGAAAGTCACTGACCATCACGGATGCTGGAAGTCACTGATCATGAATGCTGGAAGTCACTGTTCATCATGGATGCTGGAAGTCACTGATCATGGATGCTGGAAGTCACTGTTCATCATGGATGCTGGAAGTCACTGATCATCATGGATGCTAGACGTCACTGATCACGGATGCTGGAAGTCACTGATCACGGATGCGAGAAGTCACTGATCATCATGGATGCAGGAATTCACTGATAGCGGATGCTGGATGTCACTGATCATCACAGATGCCGGAAGTAACTGATCATTATGGATGCTGGAAGTCACTGATAATCATGGATTTTGGAAGTCACTGACCATCATGGATGCTGGAAGTCACTGATCACGGATGCTGGGAGTCACTGATCATCACGTATGCTGGAAGTCACTGATCCTCATGGGTGCTGGAAGTCACTGATCATCACTGATTCTGGAAGTCACTGATCATCACGGATGCTGGAAGTCACTGATCATCACGGATGCTGGAAGTCACTGATCACGGATGCTGGAAGTCACTGATAATCATGGATTTTGGAAGTCACTGACCATCATGGATGCACGAAGTCACTGACCATCACGGATGCTGGAAGACACTGATCATTATGCTGGAAGTCACTGAACATCATGGATGCTGGAAGTCACTGATCACAGATGCTAGAAGTCACTGATCATCACGAATGCTGGAAGTCACTGATCACGGATGCTGGAAGTCACTGATCACGGATGCTGGAAGTCACTGATCACGGATGCCGGAAGTCACTGATCATCATGGATGCTGGAAGTCACTGATCATCACTGCTGCTGGAAGTCACTGATCATGGATGCCGGAAGTCACTGATCATCACGGATGCTCGAAGTCACTGATCACGGATTCTGGAAGTCACTGATCATCATGGATGCTGGAAGTCACTGATCACAGATGCTGGAAGTCACTGATCATCAAGGATGCTGGAAGTCACTGACCATCACGGATGCTGGAAGTCACTGATCATGAATGCTGGAAGTCACTGTTCATCATGGATGCTGGAAGTCACTGATCATGGATGCTGGAAGTCACTGTTCATCATGGATGCTGGAAGTCACTGAACATCATGGATGCTAGACGTCACTGATCACGGATGCTGGAAGTCACTGATCACGGATGCGGGAAGTCACTGATCATCATGAATGCAGGAATTCACTGATAGCGGATGCTGGATGTCACTGATCATCACAGATGCCGGAAGTAACTGATCATTATGGATGCTGGAAGTCACTGATAATCATGGATTTTGGAAGTCACTGACAATCATGGATGCTCGAAGTCACTGACCATCACGGATGCTGGAAGACACTGATCATGATGCTGGAAGTCACTGAACATCATGGATGCTGGTAGTCACTGATCACGGATGCTGGGAGTCACTGATCATCACGTATGCTGGAAGTCACTGATCCTCATGGGTGCTGGAAGTCACTGATCAACACTGATGCTGGAAGTCACTGATCATCACGGATGCTGGAAGTCACTGATCATCACGGATGCTGGAAGTCACTGATCACGGATGCTGGACGTCACTGATCACGGATGCTGGAAGTCACTGATCACGGATGCCGGAAGTCACTGATCATCATGGATGCTGGAAGTCACTGACCATCACGGATGCTGGAAGTCACTGATCATGAATGCTGGAAGTCACTGTTCATCATGGATGCTGGAAGTCACTGATCATGGATGCTGGAAGTCACTGTTCATCATGGATGCTGGAAGTCACTGATCATCATGGATGCTAGACGTCACTGATCACGGATGCTGGGAGTCACTTATCATCACATATGCTGGAAGTCACTGATCCTCATGGATGCTGGAAGTCACTGATCATCACTGACGCTGGAAGTCACTGATCATCACGGATGCTGGAAGTCACTGATCATCACGGATGCTGGAAGTAACTGATCACGGATGCTGGAAGACACTGATCATCACGGATGCTGGAAGTCACTGATCAAGGATGCTGGAAGTCACTAATCATCATGGATGCTGTAAGTCACTGACCATCATGGATGCTTTAAGTCACTGATCACGGATGCTGGAAGTCACTGATCATCACGGATGCTGGAAGTCACGGATCACGGATGCTGGAAGGCACTGATCTTCACGGATTCTGGAAGTCACTGATCATCACGGATGCTGGAAGTCACTGATAAACATGGATTTTGGAAGTCACTGACCGTCATGGATGCTCGAAGTCACTGACCATCACGGATGCTGGAAGACAGTGATCACGGATGCTGGAAGTCACTGATCGTCAAGGATGCTGGAAATCACTGATCACGGATGCTGGGAGTCACTGATCATCACGTATGCTGGAAGTCACTGATCCTCATGGGTGCTGGAAGTCACTGATCATCACTGATGCTTGAAGTCACTGAACATCACGGATGCTGGAAGTCACTGATCATCACGGATGCTGGAAGTCACTGATCACGGATGCTGGAAGTCACTGATCACGGATGCTGGAAGTCACTGATCACGGATGCCGGAAGTCACTGATCATCACGGATGCTGGAAGTCACTGATCACGGATTCTGGAAGTCACTGATCATGATGCTGGAAGTCACTGATCATTACGGTTGCCGGAAGTCACTGATCACAGATGCTGGAAGTCACTGACCATCACGGATGCTGGAAGTCACTGATCATGAATGCTGGAAGTCACTGTTCATCATGGATGCTGGAAGTCACTGATCATGGATGCTGGAAGTCACTGTTCATCATGGATGCTGGAAGTCACTGATCATCATGGATGCTAGACGTCACTGATCACGGATGCTGGAAGTCACTGATCACGGATGCGAGAAGTCACTGATCATCATGGATGCAGGAATTCACTGATAGCGGATGCTGGATGTCACTGATCATCACAGATGCCGGAAGTATCTGATCATTATGGATGCTGGAAGTCACTGATAATCATGGATTTTGGAAGTCACTGACCATCATGGATGCTGGAAGTCACTGATCACGGATGCTGGGAGTCACTGATCATCACGTATGCTGGAAGTCACTGATCCTCATGGGTGCTGGAAGTCACTGATCATCACTGATGCTGGAAGTCACTGATCATCACGGATGCTGGAAGTCACTGATCATCACGGATGCTGGAAGTCACTGATCACGGATGCTGGAAGTCACTGATCACGGATGCTGGAAGTCACTGATCACGGATACCGGAAGTCACTGATCATCATGGATGCTGGAAGTCACTGATCACAGATGCTGGAAGTCACAGATCATCAAGGATGCTGGAAGTCACTGTTCATCATGGATGCTGGAAGTCACTGATCATGGATGCTGGAAGTCACTGTTCATCATGGATGCTGGAAGTCACTGATCATCATGGATGCTAGACGTCACTGATCACGGATGCTGGAAGTCACTGATCACGGATGCGAGAAGTCACTGATCATCATGGATGCAGGAATTCACTGATAGCGGATGCTGGATGTCACTGATCATCACAGATGCCGGAAGTAACTGATCATTATGGATGCTGGAAGTCACTGATAATCATGGATTTTGGAAGTCACTGACCATCATGGATGCTGGAAGTCACTGATCACGGATGCTGGGAGTCACTGATCATCACGTATGCTGGAAGTCACTGATCCTCATGGGTGCTGGAAGTCACTGATCATCACTGATTCTGGAAGTCACTGATCATCACGGATGCTGGAAGTCACTGATCATCACGGATGCTGGAAGTCACTGACCATCACGGATGCTGGAAGACTGTGATCACGGATGCTGGAAGTCACTGACCATCATGGATGCACGAAGTCACTGACCATCACGGATGCTGGAAGACACTGATCATTATGCTGGAAGTCACTGAACATCATGGATGCTGGAAGTCACTGATCACAGATGCTAGAAGTCACTGATCATCACGGATGCTGGAAGTCACTGATCACGGATGCTGGAAGTCACTGATCACGGATGCTGGAAGTCACTGATCACGGATGCTGGAAGTCACTGATCACGGATGCCGGAAGTCACTGATCATCATGGATGCTGGAAGTCACTGATCATCACTGATGCTGGAAGTCACTGACCACGGATGCCGGAAGTCACTGATCATCACGGATGCTGGAAGTCACTGATCACGGATTCTGGAAGTCACTGATCATGATGCTGGAAGTCACTGATCATCATGGATGCTGGAAGTCACTGATCATGATGCTGGAAGTCACTGAACATCATGGATGCTGGTAGTCACTGATCACGGATGCTGGGAGTCACTGATCATCACGTATGCTGGAAGTCACTGATCCTCATGGGTGCTGGAAGTCACTGATCATCACTGATGCTGGAAGTCACTGATCATCACGGATGCTGGAAGTCACTGATCATCACGGATGCTGGAAGTCACTGATCACGGATGCTGGAAGTCACTGATCACGGATGCTGGAAGTCACTGATCACGAATGCCGGAAGTCACTGATCATCATGGATGCTGGAAGTCACTGACCATCACGGATGCTGGAAGTCACTGATCATGAATGCTGGAAGTCACTGTTCATCATGGATGCTGGAAGTCACTGATCATGGATGCTGGAAGTCACTGTTCATCATGGATGCTGGAAGTCACTGATCATCATGGATGCTAGACGTCACTGATCACGGATGCTGGGAGTCACTTATCATCACGTATGCTGGAAGTCACTGATCCTCATGGATGCTGGAAGTCACTGATCATCACTGACGCTGGAAATCACTGATCATCACGGATGCTGGAAGTCATTGATCATCACGGATGCTTTAAGTCACTGATCACGGATGCTGGAAGTCACTGATCATCACGGATGCTGGAAGTCACGGATCACGGATGCTGGAAGACACTGATCTTCACGGATTCTGGAAGTCACTGATCATTACGGATGCTGGAAGTCACTGATAAACATGGATTTTGGAAGTCACTGACCATCATGGATGCTCGAAGTCACTGACCATCACGGATGCTGGAAGACAGTGATCACGGATGCTGGAAGTCACTGATCGTCAAGGATGCTGGAAATCACTGATCACGGATGCTGGGAGTCACTGATCATCACGTATGCTGGAAGTCACTGATCCTCATGGGTGCTGGAAGTCACTGATCATCACTGATGCTGGAAGTCACTGATCATCACGGATGCTGGAAGTCACTGATCATCACGGATGATGGAAGTCACTGATCACGGATGCTGGAAGTCGCTGATCACGGATGCTGGAAGTCACTGATCACGGATGCCGGAAGTCACTGATCATCACGGATGCTGGAAGTCACTGATCACGGATTCTGGAAGTCACTGATCATGATGCTGGAAGTCACTGATCATCATGGATGCTGGAAGTCACTGATCACAGATGCTGGAAGTCACTGATCATCAAGGATGCTGGAAGTCACTGACCATCACGGATGCTGGAAGTCACTGATCATGAATGCTGGAAGTCACTGTTCATCATGGATGCTGGAAGTCACTGATCATGGATGCTGGAAGTCACTGTTCATCATGGATGCTGGAAGTCACTGATCATCACGGATGCTGGAAGTCACTGATCACGGAAGCGAGAAGTCACTGATCATCATGGATGCAGGAATTCACTGATAGCGGATGCTGGATGTCACTGATCATCACAGATGCCGGAAGTAACTGATCATTCTGGATGCTGGAAGTCACTGATAATCATGCATTTTGGAAGTCACTGACCATCATGGATGCTGGAAGTCACTGATCACGGATGCTGGGAGTCACTGATCATCACGTATGCTGGAAGTCACTGATCCTCATGGGTGCTGGAAGTCACTGATCATCACTGATGCTGGAAGTCACTGATCATCACGGATGCTGGAAGTCACTGATCACGGATGCTGGAAGTCACTGATCACGGATGCTGGAAGTCACTGATCACGGATGCCGGAAGTCACTGATCATCATGGATGCTGGAAGTCACTGATCATCACTGATGCTGGAAGTCACTGATCACGGATGCCGGAAGTCACTGATCATCACGGATGCTGGAAGTCACTGATCACGGATTCTGGAAGTCACTGATCATGATGCTGGAAGTCACTGATCATCATGGATGCTGGAAGTCACTGATCACAGATGCTGGAAGTCACTGATCATCAAGGATGCTGGAAGTCACTGACCATCACGGATGCTGGAAGTCACTGATCATGAATGCTGGAAGTCACTGTTCATCATGGATGCTGGAAGTCACTGATCATGGATGCTGGAAGTCACTGTTCATCATGGATGCTGGAAGTCACTGATCATCATGGATGCTAGACGTCACTGATCACGGATGCTGGAAGTCACTGATCACGGATGCGGGAAGTCGCTGATCATCATGGATGCAGGAATTCACTGATAGCGGATGCTGGATGTCACTGATCATCACAGATGCCGGAAGTAACTGATCATTATGGATGCTAGAAGTCACTGATAATCATGGATTTTGGAAGTCACTGACCATCATGGATGCTCGAAGTCACTGACCATCACGGATGCTGGAAGACACTGATCACGGATGCTGGGAGTCACTGATCATCACTGATGCTGGAAGTCACTGATCACGGATGCTGGAAGTCACTGATCATCAGTGATGCTGGAAGTCACTGATCATGGATGCTGGGAGTCACTAATCATCACGGATGCTGGAAGACACTTATCATGATGCTGGAATTCACTGATCATGATGCTGGAAGTCACTGACCATCATGGATGCTCGAAGTCACTGATCATCACGGAGGCTGGAAGACACTGATCATGATGCTGGAAGACACTGCTCATCACGGATGCTGGAAGTCACTGATCATCACGGATACAGGAAGTCACTGATCACGGATGCTGGAAGTCACTGATCTTCACGGATTCTGGAAGTCACTGATCATCACGGATGCTGGAAGTCACCGATCATCACTGATGCTGGAAGTCACTGATCACGGATGCTGGAAGTCACTGATCACGGATGCCGGAAGTCACTGATCATCACTGATGCTGGAAGTCACTGATCACGGATGCTGGGAGTCACTGATCATCACTGATGCTGGAAGTCACTGATCACGGATGCTGGAAGTCACTGATCATCAGTGATGCTGGAAGTCACTGATCATGGATGCTGGGAGTCACTAATCATCACGGATGCTGGAAGACACTTATCATGATGCTGGAATTCACTGACCATCATGGATGCTCGATGTCACTGACCATCACGGATGCTGGAAGTCACTGATCACGGATGCTGGGTGTCAGTGATCATCACGGATTCTAAAGTCACTGACCATCATGGATGCTGGAAGTCACTGTTCATCATGGATGCTGGAAGTCATTCATCATGGATGCTGGAAATGACTGATCACAGATGATTGAGGTCACCGAGCATCACGGATGCTGGAAGGCACTGATCATCACAGATGCTGGAAGTCACTGATCACTGATGCTGAAAGTCACTGATCATCACGGATGCTGGAAGTCACTGATCATCACGGATGCTGGAAGTCACTGATCACGGATGCTGGAAGTCACTGATCATGATGCTGGAAGTCACTGATCATCACGGATGCTGGAAGTCACTAATCACGGATGCTGGGAGTCACTGATCATCACGGATGCTAAAGTCACTGACCATCATGGATGCTGCAAGTCACTGATCATCACGGATGCTGGAAGTCACTGATCACGGATGCTGGAAGTCACTGATCATAACGGAAGCTGGAAGTCACTGATCACGGATGCTGGAAGACACTGATCTTCACGGATTCTGGAAGTCACTGATCATCACGGATGCTGGAAGTCACTGATAATCATGGATTTTGGAAGTCACTGACCATCATGGATGCTCGAAGTCACTGACCATCACGGATGCTGGAATACACTGATCATGATGCTGGAAGTCACTGATCATCATGGATGCTGGAAGTCACTGATCACAGATGCTGGAAGTCACTGATCATCACGGATGCTGGAAATCACTGATCACGGATGCTGGGAGTCACTGATCATCGCGGATTCTAAAGTCACTGACCATCATGGATGCCGGAAGTCACTGATCATCATGGATGCTGGAAGTCACTGATCATCATGGATGCTGGAAGTCACTGATCATCAATGATGCTGGAAGTCACTGATCATCATGGATGCTCGAAGTCACTGACCATCATGGATGCTGGAAGTCACTGACCATCACGGATGCTGGAAGTCACTGATCATCATGGATGCTGGAAGTCACTGATCACAGATGCTGGAAGTCACTGATCATCACGGATGCTGGAAGTCACTGATGATCACGGATGCTGGAAGTCACTGATCACGGATGCTGGAAGTCACTGATCATCATGGATGCTGGAAGTCACTGACCATCATGGATGCTCGAAGTCACTGACTATCACGGATGCAGGATGACACTGATCACGGATGCTGGAAGACACTGATCTGCACGGATTCTGGAAGTCACTGATCATCACTGATGCTGGAAGTCACTGATAATCATGGATTTTGCAAGTCACTGACCATCATGGAAGCTCGAAGTCACTGACCATCACGGATGCTGGAAGTCACTGATCATCATGGATGCTGGAAGTCACTGATCACAGATGCTGGCAGTCACTGATCATCACGGATGCTGGAAATCACTGATCACGGATGCTGGGAGTCACTGATCATCACGTATGCTGGAAGTCACTGATCCTCATGGATGCTGGAAGTCACTGATCATCACTGACGCTGGAAGTCACTGATCATCACGGATGCTGGAAGTCACTGATCATCACGGATGCTGGAAGTGACTGATCACGGATGCTGGAAGACACTGATCATCACGGATGCTGGAAGTCACTGATCATCACGGATGCAGGAAGTCACTGATCACAGATGCTGGAAGTCACTGATCATCACGGATGCTGGAAGTCACTGATCACGGATGCTGGAAGACAATGATCTTCACGGATTCTGGAAGTCACTGATCATCACGGATGCTGGAAGTCACTGATAAACATGGATTTTGGAAGTCACTGACCATCATGGATGCTCGAAGTCACTGACCATCACGGATGCTGGAAGACAGTGATCACGGATGCTGGAAGACACTGATCGTCAAGGATGCTGGAATTCACTAATCACGGATGCTGGGAGTCACTGATCATCACGTATGCTGGAAGTCACTGATCCTCAAGGGTGCTGGAAGTCACTGATCATCACTGATGCTGGAAGTCACTGATCATCACGGATGCTACAAGTCACTGATCATCACGGATGCTGGAAGTCACTGATCACGGATGCTGGAAGTCACTGATCACGGATGCTGGAAGTCACTGATCACGGATGCCGGAAGTCACTGATCATCACTGATGCTGGAAGTCACTGATCATCACTGATGCTGGAAGTCACTGAACACGGATGCCGGAAGTCACTGATCATCACGGATGCTGGAAGTCACTGATCATCACTGATGCTGGAAGTCACTGATCACGGATGCCGGAAGTCACTGATCATCACGGATGCTGGAAGTCACTGATCATCACTGATGCTGGAAGTCACTGATCACGGATGCCGGAAGTCACTGATCATCACGGATGCTGGAAGTCACTGATCACGGATTCTGGAAGTCACTGATCATGATGCTGGAAGTCACTGATCATCATGGATGCTGGAAGTCACTGATCACAGATGCTGGAAGTCACTGATCATCAAGGATGCTGGAAGTCACTGACCATCACGGATGCTGGAAGTCACTGATCACGGATGCTGGAAGTCACTGATCACGGATGCCGGAAGTCACTGATCGTCAAGGATGCTGGAAGTCACTGATAACGGATTCTGGAAGTCACTGATCATGATGCTGGAAGTCACTGATCATCATGGATGCTGGAAGTCACTGATCACAGATGCTGGAAGTCACTGATCATCAAGGATGCTGGAAGTCACTGACCATCACGGATGCTGGAAGTCACTGATCATGAATGCTGGAAGTCACTGTTCATCATGGATGCTGGAAGTCACTGATCATGGATGCTGGAAGTCACTGTTCATCATGGATGCTGGAAGTCACTGATCATCATGGATGCTAGACGTCACTGATCACGGATGCTGGAAGTCACTGATCACGGATGCGGGAAGTCACTGATCATCATGGATGCAGGAATTCACTGATAGCGGATGCTGGATGTCACTGATCATCACAGATGCCGGAAGTAACTGATCATTATGGATGCTGGAAATCACTGATAATCATGGATTTTGGAAGTCACTGACCATCATGGATGCTCGAAGTCACTGACCATCACGGATGCTGGAAGACAATGATCATGATGCTGGAAGTCACTGAACATCATGGATGCTGGAAGTCACTGATCACGGATGCTGGGAGTCACTGATCATCACGTATGCTGGAAGTCACTGATCCTCATGGGTGCAGGAAGTCAATGATCATCACTGATGCTGGAAGTCACTGATCATCACGGATGCTGGAAGTCACTGATCACGGATGCTGGAAGTCACTGATCACGGATGCCGGAAGTCACTGATCACGGATGCCGGAAGTCACTGATCATCATGGATGCTGGAAGTCACTGATCATCACCGATGCTGGAAGTCACTGATCACGGATTCCGGAAGTCACTGATCATGATGCTGGAAGTCACTGATCATCATGGATGCTGGAAGTCACTGATCACAGATGCTGGAAGTCACTGATCATCAAGGATGCTGGAAGTCACTGACCATCACGGATGCTGGAAGTCACTGATCACGGATGCTGGAAGTCACTGATCACGGATGCCGGAAGTCACTGATCGTCAAGGATGCTGGAATTCACTAATCACGGATGCTGGGAGTCACTGATCATCACGTATGCTGGAAGTCACTGATCCTCAAGGGTGCTGGAAGTCACTGATCATCACTGATGCTGGAAGTCACTGATCATCACGGATGCTGGAAGTCACTGATCATCACGGATGCCGGAAGTCACTGATCATCACGGATGCTGGAAGTCACTGATCATCACTGATGCTGGAAGTCACTGATCACGGATGCCGGAAGTCACTGATCATCACGGATGCTGGAAGTCACTGATCATCACTGATGCTGGAAGTCACTGATCACGGATGCCGGAAGTCACTGATCATCACGGATGCTGGAAGTCACTGATCACGGATTCTGGAAGTCACTGATCATGATGCTGGAAGTCACTGATCATCATGGATGCTGGAAGTCACTGATCACAGATGCTGGAAGTCACTGATCATCAAGGATGCTGGAAGTCACTGACCATCACGGATGCTGGAAGTCACTGATCATGAATGCTGGAAGTCACTGTTCATCATGGATGCTGGAAGTCACTGATCATGGATGCTGGAAGTCACTGTTCATCATGGATGCTGGAAGTCACTGATCATCATGGATGCTAGACGTCACTGATCACGGATGCTGGAAGTCACTGATCACGGATGCGGGAAGTCCCTGATCATCATGGATGCAGGAATTCACTGATAGCGGATGCTGGATGTCACTGATCATCACAGATGCCGGAAGTAACTGATCATTATGGATGCTGGAAATCACTGATAATCATGGATTTTGGAAGTCACTGACCATCATGGATGCTCGAAGTCACTGACCATCACGGATGCTGGAAGACAATGATCATGATGCTGGAAGTCACTGAACATCATGGATGCTGGAAGTCACTGAACACGGATGCTGGGAGTCACTGATCATCACGTATGCTGGAAGTCACTGATCCTCATGGGTGCAGGAAGTCAATGATCATCACTGATGCTGGAAGTCACTGATCATCACGGATGCTGGAAGTCACTGATCATCACGGATGCTGGAAGTCACTGATCACGGATGCTGGAAGTCACTGATCACGGATGCCGGAAGTCACTGATCACGGATGCCGGAAGTCACTGATCATCACGGATGCTGGAAGTCACTGATCATCACTGATGCTGGAAGTCACTGATCACGGATGCCGGAAGTCACTGATCATCACGGATGCTGGAAGTCACTGATCACGGATTCTGGAAGTCACTGATCATGATGCTGGAAGTCACTGATCATCATGGATGCTGGAAGTCACTGATCACAGATGCTGGAAGTCACTGATCATCAAGGATGCTGGAAGTCACTGATCATCAAGGATGCTGGAAGTCACTGACCATCACGGATGCTGGAAGTCACTGATCATGAATGCTGGAAGTCACTGTTCATCATGGATGCTGGAAGTCACTGATCATGGATGCTGGAAGTCACTGTTCATCATGGATGCTGGAAGTCACTGATCATCATGGATGCTAGACGTCACTGATCACGGATGCTGGAAGTCACTGATCACGGATGCGGGAAGTCACTGATCATCATGGATGCAGGAATTCACTGATAGCGGATGCTGGATGTCACTGATCATCACAGATGCCGGAAGTAACTGATCATTATGGATGCTGGAAATCACTGATAATCATGGATTTTGGAAGTCACTGACCATCATGGATGCTCGAAGTCACTGACCATCACGGATGCTGGAAGACAATGATCATGATGCTGGAAGTCACTGAACATCATGGATGCTGGAAGTCACTGATCACGGATGCTGGGAGTCACTGATCATCACGTATGCTGGAAGTCACTGATCCTCATGGGTGCAGGAAGTCAATGATCATCACTGATGCTGGAAGTCACTGATCATCACGGATGCTGGAAGTCACTGATCACGGATGCTGGAAGTCACTGATCACGGATGCCGGAAGTCACTGATCACGGATGCCGGAAGTCACTGATCATCATGGATGCTGGAAGTCACTGATCATCACCGATGCTGGAAGTCACTGATCACGGATTCCGGAAGTCACTGATCATGATGCTGGAAGTCACTGATCATCATGGATGCTGGAAGTCACTGATCACAGATGCTGGAAGTCACTGATCATCAAGGATGCTGGAAGTCACTGACCATCACGGATGCTGGAAGTCACTGATCACGGATGCTGGAAGTCACTGATCACGGATGCCGGAAGTCACTGATCGTCAAGGATGCTGGAATTCACTAATCACGGATGCTGGGAGTCACTGATCATCACGTATGCTGGAAGTCACTGATCCTCAAGGGTGCTGGAAGTCACTGATCATCACTGATGCTGGAAGTCACTGATCATCACGGATGCTGGAAGTCACTGATCATCACGGATGCCGGAAGTCACTGATCATCACGGATGCTGGAAGTCACTGATCATCACTGATGCTGGAAGTCACTGATCACGGATGCCGGAAGTCACTGATCATCACGGATGCTGGAAGTCACTGATCATCACTGATGCTGGAAGTCACTGATCACGGATGCCGGAAGTCACTGATCATCACGGATGCTGGAAGTCACTGATCACGGATTCTGGAAGTCACTGATCATGATGCTGGAAGTCACTGATCATCATGGATGCTGGAAGTCACTGATCACAGATGCTGGAAGTCACTGATCATCAAGGATGCTGGAAGTCACTGACCATCACGGATGCTGGAAGTCACTGATCATGAATGCTGGAAGTCACTGTTCATCATGGATGCTGGAAGTCACTGATCATGGATGCTGGAAGTCACTGTTCATCATGGATGCTGGAAGTCACTGATCATCATGGATGCTAGACGTCACTGATCACGGATGCTGGAAGTCACTGATCACGGATGCGGGAAGTCACTGATCATCATGGATGCAGGAATTCACTGATAGCGGATGCTGGATGTCACTGATCATCACAGATGCCGGAAGTAACTGATCATTATGGATGCTGGAAATCACTGATAATCATGGATTTTGGAAGTCACTGACCATCATGGATGCTCGAAGTCACTGACCATCACGGATGCTGGAAGACAATGATCATGATGCTGGAAGTCACTGAACATCATGGATGCTGGAAGTCACTGAACACGGATGCTGGGAGTCACTGATCATCACGTATGCTGGAAGTCACTGATCCTCATGGGTGCAGGAAGTCAATGATCATCACTGATGCTGGAAGTCACTGATCATCACGGATGCTGGAAGTCACTGATCATCACGGATGCTGGAAGTCACTGATCACGGATGCTGGAAGTCACTGATCACGGATGCCGGAAGTCACTGATCACGGATGCCGGAAGTCACTGATCATCATGGATGCTGGAAGTCACTGATCATCACCGATGCTGGAAGTCACTGATCACGGATTCCGGAAGTCACTGATCATGATGCTGGAAGTCACTGATCATCATGGATGCTGGAAGTCACTGATCACAGATGCTGGAAGTCACTGATCATCAAGGATGCTGGAAGTCACTGACCATCACGGATGCTGGAAGTCACTGATCACGGATGCTGGAAGTCACTGATCACGGATGCCGGAAGTCACTGATCATCATGGATGCTGGAAGTCACTGATCATCACTGGTGCTGGAAGACACTGATCACGGATGCCGGAAGTCACTGATCATCACGGATGCTGGAAGTCACTGATCACGGATTCTGGAAGTCACTGATCATGATGCTGGAAGTCACTGATCATCATGGATGCTGGAGGTCACTGATCATCATGGATGCTGGAAGTCACTGATCACAGATGCTGGAAGTCACTGATCATCAAGGATGCTGGAAGTCACTGACCATCACGGATGCTGGAAGTCACTGATCAAGAATGCTGGAAGTCACTGTTCATCATGGATGCTGGAAGTCACTGATCATCATGGATGCTAGACGTCACTGATCACGGATGCTGGAAGTCACTGATCACGGATGCGGGAAGTCACTGATCATCATGGATGCAGGAATTCACTGATAGCGGATGCTGGATGTCACTGATCATCACAGATGCCGGAAGTAACTGATCATTATGGATGCTGGAAGTCACTGATAATCATGGATTTTGGAAGTCACTGACCATCATGGATGCTCGAAGTCACTGACCATCACGGATGCTGGAAGACACTGATCATGATGCTGGAAGTCACTGAACATCATGGATGCTGGAAGTCACTGATCACGGATGCTGGGAGTCACTGATCATCACGTATGCTGAAGTCACTGATCCTCATGGGTGCTGGAAGTCACTGATCATCACTGATGCTGGAAGTCACTGATCATCACGGATGCTGGAAGTCACTGATCACCACGGATGCTGGAAGTCACTGATCATCACTGGTGCTGGAAGACACTGATCACGGATGCCGGAAGTCACTGATCATCACGGATGCTGGAAGTCACTGATCACGGATTCTGGAAGTCACTGATCATGATGCTGGAAGTCACTGATCATCATGGATGCTGGAGGTCACTGATCATCATGGATGCTGGAAGTCACTGATCACAGATGCTGGAAGTCACTGATCATCAAGGATGCTGGAAGTCACTGACCATCACGGATGCTGGAAGTCACTGATCAAGAATGCTGGAAGTCACTGTTCATCATGGATGCTGGAAGTCACTGATCATCATGGATGCTAGACGTCACTGATCACGGATGCTGGAAGTCACTGATCACGGATGCGGGAAGTCACTGATCATCATGGATGCAGGAATTCACTGATAGCGGATGCTGGATGTCACTGATCATCACAGATGCCGGAAGTAACTGATCATTATGGATGCTGGAAGTCACTGATAATCATGGATTTTGGAAGTCACTGACCATCATGGATGCTCGAAGTCACTGACCATCACGGATGCTGGAAGACACTGATCATGATGCTGGAAGTCACTGAACATCATGGATGCTGGAAGTCACTGATCACGGATGCTGGGAGTCACTGATCATCACGTATGCTGAAGTCACTGATCCTCATGGGTGCTGGAAGTCACTGATCATCACTGATGCTGGAAGTCACTGATCATCAAGGATGCTGGAAGTCACTGACCATCACGGATGCTGGAAGTCACTGATCATGAATGCTGGAAGTCACTGTTCATCATGGATGCTGGAAGTCACTGATCATGGATGCTGGAAGTCACTGTTCATCATGGATGCTGGAAGTCACTGATCATCATGGATGCAGGAATTCACTGATAGCGGATGCTGGATGTCACTGATCATCACAGATGCCGGAAGTAACTGATCATTATGGATGCTGGAAATCACTGATAATCATGGATTTTGGAAGTCACTGACCATCATGGATGCTCGAAGTCACTGACCATCACGGATGCTGGAAGACAATGATCATGATGCTGGAAGTCACTGAACATCATGGATGCTGGAAGTCACTGAACACGGATGCTGGGAGTCACTGATCATCACGTATGCTGGAAGTCACTGATCCTCATGGGTGCAGGAAGTCAATGATCATCACTGATGCTGGAAGTCACTGATCATCACGGATGCTGGAAGTCACTGATCATCACGGATGCTGGAAGTCACTGATCACGGATGCTGGAAGTCACTGATCACGGATGCCGGAAGTCACTGATCACGGATGCCGGAAGTCACTGATCATCATGGATGCTGGAAGTCACTGATCATCACCGATGCTGGAAGTCACTGATCACGGATTCCGGAAGTCACTGATCATGATGCTGGAAGTCACTGATCATCATGGATGCTGGAAGTCACTGATCACAGATGCTGGAAGTCACTGATCATCAAGGATGCTGGAAGTCACTGACCATCACGGATGCTGGAAGTCACTGATCACGGATGCTGGAAGTCACTGATCACGGATGCCGGAAGTCACTGATCATCATGGATGCTGGAAGTCACTGATCATCACTGGTGCTGGAAGACACTGATCACGGATGCCGGAAGTCACTGATCATCACGGATGCTGGAAGTCACTGATCACGGATTCTGGAAGTCACTGATCATGATGCTGGAAGTCACTGATCATCATGGATGCTGGAGGTCACTGATCATCATGGATGCTGGAAGTCACTGATCACAGATGCTGGAAGTCACTGATCATCAAGGATGCTGGAAGTCACTGACCATCACGGATGCTGGAAGTCACTGATCAAGAATGCTGGAAGTCACTGTTCATCATGGATGCTGGAAGTCACTGATCATCATGGATGCTAGACGTCACTGATCACGGATGCTGGAAGTCACTGATCACGGATGCGGGAAGTCACTGATCATCATGGATGCAGGAATTCACTGATAGCGGATGCTGGATGTCACTGATCATCACAGATGCCGGAAGTAACTGATCATTATGGATGCTGGAAGTCACTGATAATCATGGATTTTGGAAGTCACTGACCATCATGGATGCTCGAAGTCACTGACCATCACGGATGCTGGAAGACACTGATCATGATGCTGGAAGTCACTGAACATCATGGATGCTGGAAGTCACTGATCACGGATGCTGGGAGTCACTGATCATCACGTATGCTGAAGTCACTGATCCTCATGGGTGCTGGAAGTCACTGATCATCACTGATGCTGGAAGTCACTGATCATCACGGATGCTGGAAGTCACTGATCACCACGGATGCTGGAAGTCACTGATCACGGATGCTGGAAGTCACTGATCACGGATACTGGAAGTCACTGATCACGGATGCCGGAAGTCACTGATCATCATGGATGCTGGAAGTCACTGATCATCACTGATGCTGGAAGTCACTGATCACGGATGCCGGAAGTCACTGATCATCACGGATGCTGGAAGTCACTGATCACGGATTCTGGAAGTCACTGATCATGATGCTGGAAGTCACTGATCATCATGGATGCTGGAAGTCACTGATCACAGATGCTGGAAGTCACTGATCATCAAGGATGCTGGAAGTCACTGACCATCACGGATGCTGGATGTCACTGATCATGAATGCTGGAAGTCACTGTTCATCATGGATGCTGGAAGTCACTGATCATGGATGCTGGAAGTCTCTGTTCATCATGGATGCTGGAAGTCACTGATCATCATGTATGCTAGACGTCACTGATCACGGATGCTGGAAGTCACTGATCACGGATGCGGGAAGTCACTGATCATCATGGATGCAGGAATTCACTGATAGCGGATGCTGGATGTCACTGATCATCACAGATGCCGGAAGTAACTGATCATTATGGATGCTGGAAGTCACTGATAATCATGGATTTTGGAAGTCACTGACCATCATGGATGCTCGAAGTCACTGACCATCACGGATGCTGGAAGACACTGATCATGATGCTGGAAGTCACTGAACATCATGGATGCTGGAAGTCACTGATCACGGATGCTGGGAGTCACTAATCATCACGGATGCTGGAAGACACTGATCATGATGCTGGAAGTCACTGACCATCATGGATGCTCGATGTCACTGACCATCACGGATGCTGGAAGTCACTGATCACGGATGCTGGGAGTCACTGTTCATTACGGATTCTAAAGTCACTAACCATCATGGATGCTGGAAGTCACTGTTCATCATGGATGCTGGAAGTCATTGATCATGATGCTGGAAGTCACTGACCTTCATGGATGCTCGATGTCACTGACCATCACGGATGCTGGAAATCACTGTTCACGGATGCTGGGAGTCACTGTTCATCACGGATTCTAAAGTCACTGACCATCATGGATGCTGGAAGTCACTGTTCATCATGGATACTAGAAGTCATCGATCACGGATGCTGGAATTCACTGCTCATCATGGATACAGGAAGTACTGATCACGGATGATTGAGGTCACCGAGCATCACGGATGATTGAGGTCACCGAGCATCACGGATGCTGGAAGGCACTGATCATCCCTGATGCGGGAAGTCACTGATCACGGATGCTGGAAGTCACTGATCATGATGCGGGAAGTCACTGATCCTCATGGATGCTGGAAGTCACTGATCTTCACGGATTCTGGAAGTCACTGATCATCACGGATGCGGGAAGTCACTGATAAACATGGATTTTGGAAGTCACTGACCATCATGGATGCTCGAAGTCACTGACCATCACGGATGCTGGAAGACAGTGATCACGGATGCTGGAAGTCACTGATCGTCAAGGATGCTGGAAATCACTAATCACGGATGCTGGGAGTCTCTGATCATCACGTACGCTGGAAGTCTCTGATCCTCATGGGTGCTGGATGTCACTGATCTTCACTGATGCTGGAAGTCACTGATCATCACGGATGCTGGAAGTCACTGATCATCACGGATGCTGGAAGTCACTGATCACGGATGCTGGAAGTCACTGATCACGGATGCTGGAAGTCACTGATCACGGATGCCGGAAGTCACTGATCATCATGGATGCTGGAAGTCACTGATCATCACTGATGCTGGAAGTCACTGATCACGGATGCCGGAAGTCACTGATCATCACGGATGCTGGAAGTCACTGATCACGGATTCTGGAAGTCACTGATCATGATGCTGGAAGTCACTGATCATCATGGATGCTGGAAGTCACTGATCACAGATGCTGGAAGTCACTGATCATCAAGGATGGTGGAAGTCACTGACCATCACGGATGCTGGAAGTCACTGATCATGAATGCTGGAAGTCACTGTTCATCATGGATGCTGGAAGTCACTGATCATCACGGATGCTGGAAGTCACTGATCACGGATGCTGGGAGTCACTGTTCATTACGGATTCTAAAGTCACTGACCATCATGGATGCTGGAAGTGACTGTTCATCATGGATGCTGGAAGTCATTGATCATGATGCTGGAAGTCACTGACCATCATGGATGCTCGATGTCACTGACCATCACGGATGCTGGAATTCACTGTTCACGGATGCTGGGAGTCACTGTTCATCACGGATTCTAAAGTCTCTGACCATCATGGATGCTGGAAGTCACTGTTCATCATGGATGCTAGAAGTCATCGATCACGGATGCTGGAATTCACTGCTCATCATGGATACAGGAAGTCACTGATCACGTATGCTGGAAGTGACCAATCATCATGGATGCTGGAAGTCACTGATCACGGATGATTGAGGTCACCGAGCATCACGGATGATTGAGGTCACCGAGCATCACGGATGCTGGAAGTCACTGATCATGATGCGGGAAGTCACTGATCCTCATGGATGCTGGAAGTCACTGATCTTCACAGATTCTGGAAGTCACTGATCATCACGGATGCGGGAAGTCACTGATAAACATGGATTTTGGAAGTCACTGACCATCATGGATGCTCGAAGTCACTGACCATCACGGATGCTGGAAGACAGTGATCACGGATGCTGGAAGTCACTGATCGTCAAGGATGCTGGAAATCACTAATCACGGATGCTGGGAGTCACTGATCATCACGTACGCTGGAAGTCACTGATCCTCATGGGTGCTGGATGTCACTGATCTTCACTGATGCTGGAAGTCACTGATCATCACGGATGCTGGAAGTCACTGATCATCACGGATGCTGGAAGTCACTGATCACGGATGCTGGAAGTCACTGATCACGGATGCTGGAAGTCACTGATCACGGATGCCGGAAGTCACTGATCATCATGGATGCTGGAAGTCACTGATCATCACTGATGCTGGAAGTCACTGATCACGGATTCCGGAAGTCACTGATCATCACGGATGCTGGAAGTCACTGATAACGGATTCTGGAAGTCACTGATCATAATGCTGGAAGTCACTGATCATCATGGATGCTGGAAGTCACTGATCACAGATGCTGGAAGTCACTGATCATCAAGGATGCTGGAAGTCACTGACCATCACGGATGCTGGAAGTCACTGATCATGAATGCTGGAAGTCACTGTTCATCATGGATGCTGGAAGTCACTGATCATCACGGATGCTGGAAGTCACTGATCACGGATGCTGGGAGTCACTGTTCATTACGGATTCTAAAGTCACTGACCATCATGGATGCTGGAAGTCACTGTTCATCATGGATGCTGGAAGTCATTGATCATGATGCTGGAAGTCACTGACCATCATGGATGCTCGATGTCACTGACCATCACGGATGCTGGAATTCACTGTTCACGGATGCTGGGAGTCACTGTTCATCACGGATTCTAAAGTCTCTGACCATCATGGATGCTGGAAGTCACTGTTCATCATGGATGCTAGAAGTCATCGATCACGGATGCTGGAATTCACTGCTCATCATGGATACAGGAAGTCACTGATCACGTATGCTGGAAGTGACCAATCATCATGGATGCTGGAAGTCACTGATCCTCATGGGTGCAGGAAGTCAATGATCATCACTGATGCTGGAAGTCACTGATCATCACGGATGCTGGAAGTCACTGATCACGGATGCTGGAAGTCACTGATCACGGATGCCGGAAGTCACTGATCACGGATGCCGGAAGTCACTGATCATCATGGATGCTGGAAGTCACTGATCATCACCGATGCTGGAAGTCACTGATCACGGATTCCGGAAGTCACTGATCATGATGCTGGAAGTCACTGATCATCATGGATGCTGGAAGTCACTGATCACAGATGCTGGAAGTCACTGATCATCAAGGATGCTGGAAGTCACTGACCATCACGGATGCTGGAAGTCACTGATCACGGATGCTGGAAGTCACTGATCACGGATGCCGGAAGTCACTGATCGTCAAGGATGCTGGAATTCACTAATCACGGATGCTGGGAGTCACTGATCATCACGTATGCTGGAAGTCACTGATCCTCAAGGGTGCTGGAAGTCACTGATCATCACTGATGCTGGAAGTCACTGATCATCACGGATGCTGGAAGTCACTGATCATCACGGATGCCGGAAGTCACTGATCATCACGGATGCTGGAAGTCACTGATCATCACTGATGCTGGAAGTCACTGATCACGGATGCCGGAAGTCACTGATCATCACGGATGCTGGAAGTCACTGATCATCACTGATGCTGGAAGTCACTGATCACGGATGCCGGAAGTCACTGATCATCACGGATGCTGGAAGTCACTGATCACGGATTCTGGAAGTCACTGATCATGATGCTGGAAGTCACTGATCATCATGGATGCTGGAAGTCACTGATCACAGATGCTGGAAGTCACTGATCATCAAGGATGCTGGAAGTCACTGACCATCACGGATGCTGGAAGTCACTGATCATGAATGCTGGAAGTCACTGTTCATCATGGATGCTGGAAGTCACTGATCATGGATGCTGGAAGTCACTGTTCATCATGGATGCTGGAAGTCACTGATCATCATGGATGCTAGACGTCACTGATCACGGATGCTGGAAGTCACTGATCACGGATGCGGGAAGTCACTGATCATCATGGATGCAGGAATTCACTGATAGCGGATGCTGGATGTCACTGATCATCACAGATGCCGGAAGTAACTGATCATTATGGATGCTGGAAATCACTGATAATCATGGATTTTGGAAGTCACTGACCATCATGGATGCTCGAAGTCACTGACCATCACGGATGCTGGAAGACAATGATCATGATGCTGGAAGTCACTGAACATCATGGATGCTGGAAGTCACTGAACACGGATGCTGGGAGTCACTGATCATCACGTATGCTGGAAGTCACTGATCCTCATGGGTGCAGGAAGTCAATGATCATCACTGATGCTGGAAGTCACTGATCATCACGGATGCTGGAAGTCACTGATCATCACGGATGCTGGAAGTCACTGATCACGGATGCTGGAAGTCACTGATCACGGATGCCGGAAGTCACTGATCACGGATGCCGGAAGTCACTGATCATCATGGATGCTGGAAGTCACTGATCATCACCGATGCTGGAAGTCACTGATCACGGATTCCGGAAGTCACTGATCATGATGCTGGAAGTCACTGATCATCATGGATGCTGGAAGTCACTGATCACAGATGCTGGAAGTCACTGATCATCAAGGATGCTGGAAGTCACTGACCATCACGGATGCTGGAAGTCACTGATCACGGATGCTGGAAGTCACTGATCACGGATGCCGGAAGTCACTGATCATCATGGATGCTGGAAGTCACTGATCATCACTGGTGCTGGAAGACACTGATCACGGATGTCGGAAGTCACTGATCATCACGGATGCTGGAAGTCACTGATCACGGATTCTGGAAGTCACTGATCATGATGCTGGAAGTCACTGATCATCATGGATGCTGGAGGTCACTGATCATCATGGATGCTGGAAGTCACTGATCACAGATGCTGGAAGTCACTGATCATCAAGGATGCTGGAAGTCACTGACCATCACGGATGCTGGAAGTCACTGATCAAGAATGCTGGAAGTCACTGTTCATCATGGATGCTGGAAGTCACTGATCATCATGGATGCTAGACGTCACTGATCACGGATGCTGGAAGTCACTGATCACGGATGCGGGAAGTCACTGATCATCATGGATGCAGGAATTCACTGATAGCGGATGCTGGATGTCACTGATCATCACAGATGCCGGAAGTAACTGATCATTATGGATGCTGGAAGTCACTGATAATCATGGATTTTGGAAGTCACTGACCATCATGGATGCTCGAAGTCACTGACCATCACGGATGCTGGAAGACACTGATCATGATGCTGGAAGTCACTGAACATCATGGATGCTGGAAGTCACTGATCACGGATGCTGGGAGTCACTGATCATCACGTATGCTGAAGTCACTGATCCTCATGGGTGCTGGAAGTCACTGATCATCACTGATGCTGGAAGTCACTGATCATCACGGATGCTGGAAGTCACTGATCACCACGGATGCTGGAAGTCACTGATCACGGATGCTGGAAGTCACTGATCACGGATACTGGAAGTCACTGATCACGGATGCCGGAAGTCACTGATCATCATGGATGCTGGAAGTCACTGATCATCACTGATGCTGGAAGTCACTGATCACGGATGCCGGAAGTCACTGATCATCACGGATGCTGGAAGTCACTGATCACGGATTCTGGAAGTCACTGATCATGATGCTGGAAGTCACTGATCATCATGGATGCTGGAAGTCACTGATCACAGATGCTGGAAGTCACTGATCATCAAGGATGCTGGAAGTCACTGACCATCACGGATGCTGGATGTCACTGATCATGAATGCTGGAAGTCACTGTTCATCATGGATGCTGGAAGTCACTGATCATGGATGCTGGAAGTCTCTGTTCATCATGGATGCTGGAAGTCACTGATCATCATGTATGCTAGACGTCACTGATCACGGATGCTGGAAGTCACTGATCACGGATGCGGGAAGTCACTGATCATCATGGATGCAGGAATTCACTGATAGCGGATGCTGGATGTCACTGATCATCACAGATGCCGGAAGTAACTGATCATTATGGATGCTGGAAGTCACTGATAATCATGGATTTTGGAAGTCACTGACCATCATGGATGCTCGAAGTCACTGACCATCACGGATGCTGGAAGACACTGATCATGATGCTGGAAGTCACTGAACATCATGGATGCTGGAAGTCACTGATCACGGATGCTGGGAGTCACTAATCATCACGGATGCTGGAAGACACTGATCATGATGCTGGAAGTCACTGACCATCATGGATGCTCGATGTCACTGACCATCACGGATGCTGGAAGTCACTGATCACGGATGCTGGGAGTCACTGTTCATTACGGATTCTAAAGTCACTAACCATCATGGATGCTGGAAGTCACTGTTCATCATGGATGCTGGAAGTCATTGATCATGATGCTGGAAGTCACTGACCTTCATGGATGCTCGATGTCACTGACCATCACGGATGCTGGAAATCACTGTTCACGGATGCTGGGAGTCACTGTTCATCACGGATTCTAAAGTCACTGACCATCATGGATGCTGGAAGTCACTGTTCATCATGGATACTAGAAGTCATCGATCACGGATGCTGGAATTCACTGCTCATCATGGATACAGGAAGTACTGATCACGGATGATTGAGGTCACCGAGCATCACGGATGATTGAGGTCACCGAGCATCACGGATGCTGGAAGGCACTGATCATCCCTGATGCGGGAAGTCACTGATCACGGATGCTGGAAGTCACTGATCATGATGCGGGAAGTCACTGATCCTCATGGATGCTGGAAGTCACTGATCTTCACGGATTCTGGAAGTCACTGATCATCACGGATGCGGGAAGTCACTGATAAACATGGATTTTGGAAGTCACTGACCATCATGGATGCTCGAAGTCACTGACCATCACGGATGCTGGAAGACAGTGATCACGGATGCTGGAAGTCACTGATCGTCAAGGATGCTGGAAATCACTAATCACGGATGCTGGGAGTCTCTGATCATCACGTACGCTGGAAGTCTCTGATCCTCATGGGTGCTGGATGTCACTGATCTTCACTGATGCTGGAAGTCACTGATCATCACGGATGCTGGAAGTCACTGATCATCACGGATGCTGGAAGTCACTGATCACGGATGCTGGAAGTCACTGATCACGGATGCTGGAAGTCACTGATCACGGATGCCGGAAGTCACTGATCATCATGGATGCTGGAAGTCACTGATCATCACTGATGCTGGAAGTCACTGATCACGGATGCCGGAAGTCACTGATCATCACGGATGCTGGAAGTCACTGATCACGGATTCTGGAAGTCACTGATCATGATGCTGGAAGTCACTGATCATCATGGATGCTGGAAGTCACTGATCACAGATGCTGGAAGTCACTGATCATCAAGGATGCTGGAAGTCACTGACCATCACGGATGCTGGAAGTCACTGATCATGAATGCTGGAAGTCACTGTTCATCATGGATGCTGGAAGTCACTGATCATCACGGATGCTGGAAGTCACTGATCACGGATGCTGGGAGTCACTGTTCATTACGGATTCTAAAGTCACTGACCATCATGGATGCTGGAAGTGACTGTTCATCATGGATGCTGGAAGTCATTGATCATGATGCTGGAAGTCACTGACCATCATGGATGCTCGATGTCACTGACCATCACGGATGCTGGAATTCACTGTTCACGGATGCTGGGAGTCACTGTTCATCACGGATTCTAAAGTCTCTGACCATCATGGATGCTGGAAGTCACTGTTCATCATGGATGCTAGAAGTCATCGATCACGGATGCTGGAATTCACTGCTCATCATGGATACAGGAAGTCACTGATCACGTATGCTGGAAGTGACCAATCATCATGGATGCTGGAAGTCACTGATCACGGATGATTGAGGTCACCGAGCATCACGGATGATTGAGGTCACCGAGCATCACGGATGCTGGAAGTCACTGATCATGATGCGGGAAGTCACTGATCCTCATGGATGCTGGAAGTCACTGATCTTCACAGATTCTGGAAGTCACTGATCATCACGGATGCGGGAAGTCACTGATAAACATGGATTTTGGAAGTCACTGACCATCATGGATGCTCGAAGTCACTGACCATCACGGATGCTGGAAGACAGTGATCACGGATGCTGGAAGTCACTGATCGTCAAGGATGCTGGAAATCACTAATCACGGATGCTGGGAGTCACTGATCATCACGTACGCTGGAAGTCACTGATCCTCATGGGTGCTGGATGTCACTGATCTTCACTGATGCTGGAAGTCACTGATCATCACGGATGCTGGAAGTCACTGATCATCACGGATGCTGGAAGTCACTGATCACGGATGCTGGAAGTCACTGATCACGGATGCTGGAAGTCACTGATCACGGATGCCGGAAGTCACTGATCATCATGGATGCTGGAAGTCACTGATCATCACTGATGCTGGAAGTCACTGATCACGGATTCCGGAAGTCACTGATCATCACGGATGCTGGAAGTCACTGATAACGGATTCTGGAAGTCACTGATCATGATGCTGGAAGTCACTGATCATCATGGATGCTGGAAGTCACTGATCACAGATGCTGGAAGTCACTGATCATCAAGGATGCTGGAAGTCACTGACCATCACGGATGCTGGAAGTCACTGATCATGAATGCTGGAAGTCACTGTTCATCATGGATGCTGGAAGTCACTGATCATCACGGATGCTGGAAGTCACTGATCACGGATGCTGGAGTCACTGTTCATTACGGATTCTAAAGTCACTGACCATCATGGATGCTGGAAGTCACTGTTCATCATGGATGCTGGAAGTCATTGATCATGATGCTGGAAGTCACTGACCATCATGGATGCTCGATGTCACTGACCATCACGGATGCTGGAATTCACTGTTCACGGATGCTGGGAGTCACTGTTCATCACGGATTCTAAAGTCTCTGACCATCATGGATGCTGGAAGTCACTGTTCATCATGGATGCTAGAAGTCATCGATCACGGATGCTGGAATTCACTGCTCATCATGGATACAGGAAGTCACTGATCACGTATGCTGGAAGTGACCAATCATCATGGATGCTGGAAGTCACTGATCACGGATGATTGAGGTCACCGAGCATCACGGATGATTGAGGTCACCGAGCATCACGGATGCTGGAAGTCACTGATCATGATGCGGGAAGTCACTGATCCTCATGGATGCTGGATGTCACTGATCTTCACGGATTCTGGAAGTCACTGATCATCACGGATGCGGGAAGTCACTGATAAACATGGATTTTGGAAGTCACTGACCATCATGGATGCTCGAAGTCACTGACCATCACGGATGCTGGAAGACAGTGATCACGGATGCTGGAAGTCACTGATCGTCAAGGATGCTGGAAATCACTAATCACGGATGCTGGGAGTCACTGATCATCACGTACGCTGGAAGTCACTGATCCTCATGGGTGCTGGATGTCACTGATCTTCACTGATGCTGGAAGTCACTGATCATCACGGATGCTGGAAGTCACTGATCATCACGGATGCTGGAAGTCACTGATCACGGATGCTGGAAGTCACTGATCACGGATGCTGGAAGTCACTGATCACGGATGCCGGAAGTCACTGATCATCATGGATGCTGGAAGTCACTGATCATCACTGATGCTGGAAGTCACTGATCACGGATTCCGGAAGTCACTGATCATCACGGATGCTGGAAGTCACTGATAACGGATTCTGGAAGTCACTGATCATGATGCTGGAAGTCACTGATCATCATGGATGCTGGAAGTCACTGATCACAGATGCTGGAAGTCACTGATCATCAAGGATGCTGGAAGTCACTGACCATCACGGATGCTGGAAGTCACTGATCATGAATGCTGGAAGTCACTGTTCATCATGGATGCTGGAAGTCACTGATCATCACGGATGCTGGAAGTCACTGATCACGGATGCTGGGAGTCACTGTTCATTACGGATTCTAAAGTCACTGACCATCATGGATGCTGGAAGTCACTGTTCATCATGGATGCTGGAAGTCATTGATCATGATGCTGGAAGTCACTGACCATCATGGATGCTCGATGTCACTGACCATCACGGATGCTGGAATTCACTGTTCACGGATGCTGGGAGTCACTGTTCATCACGGATTCTAAAGTCTCTGACCATCATGGATGCTGGAAGACACTGTTCATCATGGATGCTAGAAGTCATCGATCACGGATGCTGGAATTCACTGCTCATCATGGATACAGGAAGTCACTGATCACGTATGCTGGAAGTGACCAATCATCATGGATGCTGGAAGTCACTGATCACGGATGATTGAGGTCACCGAGCATCACGGATGATTGAGGTCACCGAGCATCACGGATGCTGGAAGGCACTGATCATCCCTGATGCGGGAAGTCACTGATCACGGATGCTGGAAGTCACTGATCATGATGCGGGAAGTCACTGATCCTCATGGATGCTGGAAGTCACTGATCTTCACGGATTCTGGAAGTCACTGATCATCACGGATGCGGGAAGTCACTGATAAACATGGATTTTGGAAGTCACTGACCATCATGGATGCTCGAAGTCACTGACCATCACGGATGCTGGAAGACAGTGATCACGGATGCTGGAAGTCACTGATCGTCAAGGATGCTGGAAATCACTAATCACGGATGCTGGGAGTCACTGATCATCACGTACGCTGGAAGTCACTGATCCTCATGGGTGCTGGATGTCACTGATCTTCACTGATTCTGGAAGTCACTGATCATCACGGATGCTGGAAGTCACTGATCATCACGGATGCTGGAAGTCACTGATCACGGATGCTGGAAGTCACTGATCACGGATGCTGGAAGTCACTGATCACGGATGCCGGAAGTCACTGATCATCATGGATGCTGGAAGTCACTGATCATCACTGATGCTGGAAGTCACTGATCACGGATTCCGGAAGTCACTGATCATCACGGATGCTGGAAGTCACTGATAACGGATTCTGGAAGTCACTGATCATGATGCTGGAAGTCACTGATCATCATGGATGCTGGAAGTCACTGATCACAGATGCTGGAAGTCACTGATCATCAAGGATGCTGGAAGTCACTGACCATCACGGATGCTGGAAGTCACTGATCATGAATGCTGGAAGTCACTGTTCATCATGGATGCTGGAAGTCACTGATCATGGATGCTGGAAGTCACTGTTCATCATGGATGCTGGAAGTCACTGATCATCATGGATGCTAGACGTCACTGATCACAGATGCTGGAAGTCACTGATCACGGATGCGGGAAGTCACTGATCATCATGGATGCAGGAATTCACTGATAGCGGATGCTGGATGTCACTGATCATCACAGATGCCGGAAGTAACTGATCATTATGGATGCTGGAAGTCACTGATAATCATGGATTTTGGAAGTCACTGACCATCATGGATGCTCGAAGTCACTGACCATCACGGATGCTGGAAGACACTGATCATGATGCTGGAAGTCACTGAACATCATGGATGCTGGAAGTCACTGATCACGGATGCTGGGAGTCACTGATCATCACGTATGCTGGAAGTCACTGATCCTCATGGGTGCTGGAAGTCACTGATCATCACTGATGCTGGAAGTCACTGATCATCACGGATGCTGGAAGTCACTGATCATCACGGATGCTGGAAGTCACTGATCACGGATGCTGGAAGTCACTGATCACGGATGCCGGAAGTCACTGATCACGGATGCCGGAAGTCACTGATCATCATGGATGCTGGAAGTCACTGATCATCACCGATGCTGGAAGTCACTGATCACGGATGCCGGAAGTCACTGATCATCACGGATGCTGGAAGTCACTGATCACGGATTCTGGAAGTCACTGATCATGATGCTGGAAGTCACTGATCATCATGGATGCTGGAAGTCACTGATCACAGATGCTGGAAGTCACTGATCATCAAGGATGCTGGAAGTCACTGACCATCACGGATGCTGGAAGTCACTGATCACGGATGCTGGAAGTCACTGATCACGGATGCCGGAAGTCACTGATCTTCATGGATGCTGGAAGTCACTGATCATCATTGATGCTGGAAGTCACTGATCACGGATGCCGGAAGTCACTGATCATCACGGATGCTGGAAGTCACTGATCACGGATTCTGGAAGTCACTGATCATGATGCTGGAAGTCACTGATCATCATGGATGCTGGAAGTCACTGATCATCAAGGATGCTGGAAGTCACTGACCATCACGGATGCTGGAAGTCACTGATCATGAATGCTGGAAGTCACTGTTCATCATGGATGCTGGAAGTCACTGATCATGGATGCTGGAAGTCACTGTTCATCATGGATGCTGGAAGTCACTGATCATCATGGATGCTAGACGTCACTGATCACGGATGCTGGAAGTCACTGATCACGGATGCGGGAAGTCACTGATCATCATGAATGCAGGAATTCACTGATAGCGGATGCTGGATGTCACTGATCATCACAGATGCCGGAAGTAACTGATCATTATGGATGCTGGAAGTCACTGATAATCATGGATTTTGGAAGTCACTGACCATCATGGATGCTCGAAGTCACTGACCATCACGGAAGCTGGAAGACCCTGATCATGATGCTGGAAGTCACTGAACATCATGGATGCTGGAAGTCACTGATCACGGATGCTGGGAGTCACTGATCATCACGTATGCTGGAAGTCACTGATCCTCATGGGTGCTGGAAGTCACTGATCATCACTGATGCTGGAAGTCACTGATCATCACGGATGCTGGAAGTCACTGATCATCACGGATGCTGGAAGTCACTGATCACGGATGCTGGAAGTCACTGATCATCACGGATGTTGGAAATCACTGATCACAGATGCTGGAAGACACTGATCATCACGGATGCTGGAAGTCACTGATCACGGATGCTGGAAGTCACTAATCATCATGGATGCTGTAAGTCACTGACCATCATGGATACAGGAAGTCACTGATCACGGATGCTGGAAGTCACTAATCATCATGGATGCTGTAAGTCACTGAACATCATGGATACAGGAAGTCACTGATCATCACGGATGCTGGAAGTCACTGATGATCACGGATGCTGGAAGTCACTGATCACGGATGCTGGAAGTCACTGATCACGGATGCTGGAAGTCACTGATCACGGATGCCGGAAGTCACTGATCATCATGGATGCTGGAAGTCACTGATCATCACTGATGCTGGAAGTCACTGATCACGGATTCCGGAAGTCACTGATCATCACGGATGCTGGAAGTCACTGATAACGGATTCTGGAAGTCACTGATCATGATGCTGGAAGTCACTGATCATCATGGATGCTGGAAGTCACTGATCACAGATGCTGGAAGTCACTGATCATCAAGGATGCTGGAAGTCACTGACCATCACGGATGCTGGAAGTCACTGATCATGAATGCTGGAAGTCACTGTTCATCATGGATGCTGGAAGTCACTGATCATCACGGATGCTGGAAGTCACTGATCACGGATGCTGGGAGTCACTGTTCATTACGGATTCTAAAGTCACTGACCATCATGGATGCTGGAAGTCACTGTTCATCATGGATGCTGGAAGTCATTGATCATGATGCTGGAAGTCACTGACCATCATGGATGCTCGATGTCACTGACCATCACGGATGCTGGAATTCACTGTTCACGGATGCTGGGAGTCACTGTTCATCACGGATTCTAAAGTCTCTGACCATCATGGATGCTGGAAGACACTGTTCATCATGGATGCTAGAAGTCATCGATCACGGATGCTGGAATTCACTGCTCATCATGGATACAGGAAGTCACTGATCACGTATGCTGGAAGTGACCAATCATCATGGATGCTGGAAGTCACTGATCACGGATGATTGAGGTCACCGAGCATCACGGATGATTGAGGTCACCGAGCATCACGGATGCTGGAAGGCACTGATCATCCCTGATGCGGGAAGTCACTGATCACGGATGCTGGAAGTCACTGATCATGATGCGGGAAGTCACTGATCCTCATGGATGCTGGAAGTCACTGATCTTCACGGATTCTGGAAGTCACTGATCATCACGGATGCGGGAAGTCACTGATAAACATGGATTTTGGAAGTCACTGACCATCATGGATGCTCGAAGTCACTGACCATCACGGATGCTGGAAGACAGTGATCACGGATGCTGGAAGTCACTGATCGTCAAGGATGCTGGAAATCACTAATCACGGATGCTGGGAGTCACTGATCATCACGTACGCTGGAAGTCACTGATCCTCATGGGTGCTGGATGTCACTGATCTTCACTGATTCTGGAAGTCACTGATCATCACGGATGCTGGAAGTCACTGATCATCACGGATGCTGGAAGTCACTGATCACGGATGCTGGAAGTCACTGATCACGGATGCTGGAAGTCACTGATCACGGATGCCGGAAGTCACTGATCATCATGGATGCTGGAAGTCACTGATCATCACTGATGCTGGAAGTCACTGATCACGGATTCCGGAAGTCACTGATCATCACGGATGCTGGAAGTCACTGATAACGGATTCTGGAAGTCACTGATCATGATGCTGGAAGTCACTGATCATCATGGATGCTGGAAGTCACTGATCACAGATGCTGGAAGTCACTGATCATCAAGGATGCTGGAAGTCACTGACCATCACGGATGCTGGAAGTCACTGATCATGAATGCTGGAAGTCACTGTTCATCATGGATGCTGGAAGTCACTGATCATGGATGCTGGAAGTCACTGTTCATCATGGATGCTGGAAGTCACTGATCATCATGGATGCTAGACGTCACTGATCACAGATGCTGGAAGTCACTGATCACGGATGCGGGAAGTCACTGATCATCATGGATGCAGGAATTCACTGATAGCGGATGCTGGATGTCACTGATCATCACAGATGCCGGAAGTAACTGATCATTATGGATGCTGGAAGTCACTGATAATCATGGATTTTGGAAGTCACTGACCATCATGGATGCTCGAAGTCACTGACCATCACGGATGCTGGAAGACACTGATCATGATGCTGGAAGTCACTGAACATCATGGATGCTGGAAGTCACTGATCACGGATGCTGGGAGTCACTGATCATCACGTATGCTGGAAGTCACTGATCCTCATGGGTGCTGGAAGTCACTGATCATCACTGATGCTGGAAGTCACTGATCATCACGGATGCTGGAAGTCACTGATCATCACGGATGCTGGAAGTCACTGATCACGGATGCTGGAAGTCACTGATCACGGATGCCGGAAGTCACTGATCACGGATGCCGGAAGTCACTGATCATCATGGATGCTGGAAGTCACTGATCATCACCGATGCTGGAAGTCACTGATCACGGATGCCGGAAGTCACTGATCATCACGGATGCTGGAAGTCACTGATCACGGATTCTGGAAGTCACTGATCATGATGCTGGAAGTCACTGATCATCATGGATGCTGGAAGTCACTGATCACAGATGCTGGAAGTCACTGATCATCAAGGATGCTGGAAGTCACTGACCATCACGGATGCTGGAAGTCACTGATCACGGATGCTGGAAGTCACTGATCACGGATGCCGGAAGTCACTGATCTTCATGGATGCTGGAAGTCACTGATCATCATTGATGCTGGAAGTCACTGATCACGGATGCCGGAAGTCACTGATCATCACGGATGCTGGAAGTCACTGATCACGGATTCTGGAAGTCACTGATCATGATGCTGGAAGTCACTGATCATCATGGATGCTGGAAGTCACTGATCATCAAGGATGCTGGAAGTCACTGACCATCACGGATGCTGGAAGTCACTGATCATGAATGCTGGAAGTCACTGTTCATCATGGATGCTGGAAGTCACTGATCATGGATGCTGGAAGTCACTGTTCATCATGGATGCTGGAAGTCACTGATCATCATGGATGCTAGACGTCACTGATCACGGATGCTGGAAGTCACTGATCACGGATGCGGGAAGTCACTGATCATCATGAATGCAGGAATTCACTGATAGCGGATGCTGGATGTCACTGATCATCACAGATGCCGGAAGTAACTGATCATTATGGATGCTGGAAGTCACTGATAATCATGGATTTTGGAAGTCACTGACCATCATGGATGCTCGAAGTCACTGACCATCACGGAAGCTGGAAGACCCTGATCATGATGCTGGAAGTCACTGAACATCATGGATGCTGGAAGTCACTGATCACGGATGCTGGGAGTCACTGATCATCACGTATGCTGGAAGTCACTGATCCTCATGGGTGCTGGAAGTCACTGATCATCACTGATGCTGGAAGTCACTGATCATCACGGATGCTGGAAGTCACTGATCATCACGGATGCTGGAAGTCACTGATCACGGATGCTGGAAGTCACTGATCATCACGGATGTTGGAAATCACTGATCACAGATGCTGGAAGACACTGATCATCACGGATGCTGGAAGTCACTGATCACGGATGCTGGAAGTCACTAATCATCATGGATGCTGTAAGTCACTGACCATCATGGATACAGGAAGTCACTGATCACGGATGCTGGAAGTCACTAATCATCATGGATGCTGTAAGTCACTGACCATCATGGATACAGGAAGTCACAGATCATCACGGATGCTGGAAGTCACTGATGATCACGGATGCCGGAAGTCACTGATCATGGATGCTGGAAGTCACTAATCATCATGGATGCTGTAAGTCACTGTCCATCATGGATGCTCGAAGTCACTGACTATCACGGATGCTGGATGACACTGATCACGGATGCTGGAAGTCACTGATCACGGATGCTGGAAGTCACTGATCATCACGGATGCTGGAAGTCACTGATCACAGATGCTGGAAGTCACTGATCGTCACAAATGACGGAAGACACTGATCATCATGGATGCTGGAAGTCACTGATCACGGATGCTGGAAGTCACTGATCATCACGGATGCTGGAAGTCACTGATCACGGATGCTGGAAGACACTGATCTTCACGGATTCTGGAAGTCACTGATCATCATGGATGCTGGAAGTCACTGATCATCACTGATGCTGGAAGTCACTGATCACGGATTCCGGAAGTCACTGATCATCACGGATGCTGGAAGTCACTGATAACGGATTCTGGAAGTCACTGATCATGATGCTGGAAGTCACTGATCATCATGGATGCTGGAAGTCACTGATCACAGATGCTGGAAGTCACTGATCATCAAGGATGCTGGAAGTCACTGACCATCACGGATGCTGGAAGTCACTGATCATGAATGCTGGAAGTCACTGTTCATCATGGATGCTGGAAGTCACTGATCATCACGGATGCTGGAAGTCACTGATCACGGATGCTGGGAGTCACTGTTCATTACGGATTCTAAAGTCACTGACCATCATGGATGCTGGAAGTCACTGTTCATCATGGATGCTGGAAGTCATTGATCATGATGCTGGAAGTCACTGACCATCATGGATGCTCGATGTCACTGACCATCACGGATGCTGGAATTCACTGTTCACGGATGCTGGGAGTCACTGTTCATCACGGATTCTAAAGTCTCTGACCATCATGGATGCTGGAAGACACTGTTCATCATGGATGCTAGAAGTCATCGATCACGGATGCTGGAATTCACTGCTCATCATGGATACAGGAAGTCACTGATCACGTATGCTGGAAGTGACCAATCATCATGGATGCTGGAAGTCACTGATCACGGATGATTGAGGTCACCGAGCATCACGGATGATCGAGGTCACCGAGCATCACGGATGCTGGAAGTCACTGATCATGATGCGGGAAGTCACTGATCCTCATGGATGCTGGAAGTCACTGATCTTCACGGATTCTGGAAGTCACTGATCATCACGGATGCGGGAAGTCACTGATAAACATGGATTTTGGAAGTCACTGACCATCATGGATGCTCGAAGTCACTGACCATCACGGATGCTGGAAGACAGTGATCACGGATGCTGGAAGTCACTGATCGTCAAGGATGCTGGAAATCACTAATCACGGATGCTGGGAGTCACTGATCATCACGTACGCTGGAAGTCACTGATCCTCATGGGTGCTCGATGTCACTGATCTTCACTGATGCTGGAAGTCACTGATCATCACGGATGCTGGAAGTCACTGATCATCACGGATGCTGGAAGTCACTGATCACGGATGCTGGAAGTCACTGATCACGGATGCTGGAAGTCACTGATCATCACGGATGCTGGAAGTCACTGATCATCACGGATGCTGGAAGTCACTGATCACGGATGCTGGGAGTCACTGTTCATTACGGATTCTAAAGTCACTGACCATCATGGATGCTGGAAGTCACTGTTCATCATGGATGCTGGAAGTCATTGATCATGATTCTGGAAGTCACTGACCATCATGGATGCTCGATGTCACTGACCATCACGGATGCTGGAATTCACTGTTCACGGATGCTGGGAGTCACTGTTCATCACGGATTCTAAAGTCTCTGACCATCATGGATGCTGGAAGTCACTGTTCATCATGGATGCTAGAAGTCATCGATCACGGATGCTGGAATTCACTGCTCATCATGGATACAGGAAGTCACTGATCACGTATGCTGGAAGTGACCAATCATCATGGATGCTGGAAGTCACTGATCACGGATGATTGAGGTCACCGAGCATCACGGATGATTGAGGTCACCGAGCATCACGGATGCTGGAAGTCACTGATCATGATGCGGGAAGTCACTGATCCTCATGGATGCTGGAAGTCACTGATCTTCACGGATTCTGGAAGTCACTGATCATCACGGATGCGGGAAGTCACTGATAAACATGGATTTTGGAAGTCACTGACCATCATGGATGCTCGAAGTCACTGACCATCACGGATGCTGGAAGACAGTGATCACGGATGCTGGAAGTCACTGATCGTCAAGGATGCTGGAAATCACTAATCACGGATGCTGGGAGTCACTGATCATCACGTACGCTGGAAGTCACTGATCCTCATGGGTGCTGGATGTCACTGATCTTCACTGATGCTGGAAGTCACTGATCATCACGGATGCTGGAAGTCACTGATCATCACGGATGCTGGAAGTCACTGATCACGGATGCTGGAAGTCACTGATCACGGATGCTGGAAGTCACTGATCACGGATGCCGGAAGTCACTGATCATCATGGATGCTGGAAGTCACTGATCATCACTGATGCTGGAAGTCACTGATCACGGATTCCGGAAGTCACTGATCATCACGGATGCTGGAAGTCACTGATAACGGATTCTGGAAGTCACTGATCATGATGCTGGAAGTCACTGATCATCATGGATGCTGGAAGTCACTGATCACAGATGCTGGAAGTCACTGATCATCAAGGATGCTGGAAGTCACTGACCATCACGGATGCTGGAAGTCACTGATCATGAATGCTGGAAGTCACTGTTCATCATGGATGCTGGAAGTCACTGATCATCACGGATGCTGGAAGTCACTGATCACGGATGCTGGGAGTCACTGTTCGTTACGGATTCTAAAGTCACTGACCATCATGGATGCTGGAAGTCACTGTTCATCATGGATGCTGGAAGTCATTGATCATGATGCTGGAAGTCACTGACCATCATGGATGCTCGATGTCACTGACCATCACGGATGCTGGAATTCACTGTTCACGGATGCTGGGAGTCACTGTTCATCACGGATTCTAAAGTCTCTGACCATCATGGATGCTGGAAGACACTGTTCATCATGGATGCTAGAAGTCATCGATCACGGATGCTGGAATTCACTGCTCATCATGGATACAGGAAGTCACTGATCACGTATGCTGGAAGTGACCAATCATCATGGATGCTGGAAGTCACTGATCACGGATGATTGAGGTCACCGAGCATCACGGATGATTGAGGTCACCGAGCATCACGGATGCTGGAAGGCACTGATCATCCCTGATGCGGGAAGTCACTGATCACGGATGCTGGAAGTCACTGATCATGATGCGGGAAGTCACTGATCCTCATGGATGCTGGAAGTCACTGATCTTCACGGATTCTGGAAGTCACTGATCATCACGGATGCGGGAAGTCACTGATAAACATGGATTTTGGAAGTCACTGACCATCATGGATGCTCGAAGTCACTGACCATCACGGATGCTGGAAGACAGTGATCACGGATGCTGGAAGTCACTGATCGTCAAGGATGCTGGAAATCACTAATCACGGATGCTGGGAGTCACTGATCATCACGTACGCTGGAAGTCACTGATCCTCATGGGTGCTGGATATCACTGATCTTCACTGATGCTGGAAGTCACTGATCATCACGGATGCTGGAAGTCACTGATCATCACGGATGCTGGAAGTCACTGATCACGGATGCTGGAAGTCACTGATCACGGATGCTGGAAGTCACTGATCACGGATGCCGGAAGTCACTGATCATCATGGATGCTGGAAGTCACTGATCATCACTGATGCTGGAAGTCACTGATCACGGATTCCGGAAGTCACTGATCATCACGGATGCTGGAAGTCACTGATAACGGATTCTGGAAGTCACTGATCATGATGCTGGAAGTCACTGATCATCATGGATGCTGGAAGTCACTGATCACAGATGCTGGAAGTCACTGATCATCAAGGATGCTGGAAGTCACTGACCATCACGGATGCTGGAAGTCACTGATCATGAATGCTGGAAGTCACTGTTCATCATGGATGCTGGAAGTCACTGATCATGGATGCTGGAAGTCACTGTTCATCATGGATGCTGGAAGTCACTGATCATCATGGATGCTAGACGTCACTGATCACAGATGCTGGAAGTCACTGATCACGGATGCGGGAAGTCACTGATCATCATGGATGCAGGAATTCACTGATAGCGGATGCTGGATGTCACTGATCATCACAGATGCCGGAAGTAACTGATCATTATGGATGCTGGAAGTCACTGATAATCATGGATTTTGGAAGTCACTGACCATCATGGATGCTCGAAGTCACTGACCATCACGGATGCTGGAAGACACTGATCATGATGCTGGAAGTCACTGAACATCATGGATGCTGGAAGTCACTGATCACGGATGCTGGGAGTCACTGATCATCACGTATGCTGGAAGTCACTGATCCTCATGGGTGCTGGAAGTCACTGATCATCACTGATGCTGGAAGTCACTGATCATCACGGATGCTGGAAGTCACTGATCATCACGGATGCTGGAAGTCACTGATCACGGATGCTGGAAGTCACTGATCACGGATGCCGGAAGTCACTGATCACGGATGCCGGAAGTCACTGATCATCATGGATGCTGGAAGTCACTGATCATCACCGATGCTGGAAGTCACTGATCACGGATGCCGGAAGTCACTGATGATCACGGATGCTGGAAGTCACTGATCACGGATTCTGGAAGTCACTGATCATGATGCTGGAAGTCACTGATCATCATGGATGCTGGAAGTCACTGATCACAGATGCTGGAAGTCACTGATCATCAAGGATGCTGGAAGTCACTGACCATCACGGATGCTGGAAGTCACTGATCACGGATGCTGGAAGTCACTGATCACGGATGCCGGAAGTCACTGATCTTCATGGATGCTGGAAGTCACTGATCATCATTGATGCTGGAAGTCACTGATCACGGATGCCGGAAGTCACTGATCATCACGGATGCTGGAAGTCACTGATCACGGATTCTGGAAGTCACTGATCATGATGCTGGAAGTCACTGATCATCATGGATGCTGGAAGTCACTGATCATCAAGGATGCTGGAAGTCACTGACCATCACGGATGCTGGAAGTCACTGATCATGAATGCTGGAAGTCACTGTTCATCATGGATGCTGGAAGTCACTGATCATGGATGCTGGAAGTCACTGATCACGGATGCGGGAAGTCACTGATCATCATGAATGCAGGAATTCACTGATAGCGGATGCTGGATGTCACTGATCATCACAGATGCCGGAAGTAACTGATCATTATGGATGCTGGAAGTCACTGATAATCATGGATTTTGGAAGTCACTGACCATCATGGATGCTCGAAGTCACTGACCATCACGGAAGCTGGAAGACCCTGATCATGATGCTGGAAGTCACTGAACATCATGGATGCTGGAAGTCACTGATCACGGATGCTGGGAGTCACTGATCATCACGTATGCTGGAAGTCACTGATCCTCATGGGTGCTGGAAGTCACTGATCATCACTGATGCTGGAAGTCACTGATCATCACGGATGCTGGAAGTCACTGATCATCACGGATGCTGGAAGTCACTGATCACGGATGCTGGAAGTCACTGATCATCACGGATGTTGGAAATCACTGATCACAGATGCTGGAAGACACTGATCATCACGGATGCTGGAAGTCACTGATCACGGATGCTGGAAGTCACTAATCATCATGGATGCTGTAAGTCACTGACCATCATGGATACAGGAAGTCACTGATCACGGATGCTGGAAGTCACTAATCATCATGGATGCTGTAAGTCACTGACCATCATGGATACAGGAAGTCACAGATCATCACGGATGCTGGAAGTCACTGATGATCACGGATGCCGGAAGTCACTGATCATGGATGCTGGAAGTCACTAATCATCATGGATGCTGTAAGTCACTGTCCATCATGGATGCTCGAAGTCACTGACTATCACGGATGCTGGATGACACTGATCACGGATGCTGGAAGTCACTGATCACGGATGCTGGAAGTCACTGATCATCACGGATGCTGGAAGTCACTGATCACAGATGCTGGAAGTCACTGATCGTCACAAATGACGGAAGACACTGATCATCATGGATGCTGGAAGTCACTGATCACGGATGCTGGAAGTCACTGATCATCACGGATGCTGGAAGTCACTGATCACGGATGCTGGAAGACACTGATCTTCACGGATTCTGGAAGTCGCTGATCATCATGGATGCTGGAAGTCACTGATAATCATGGATTTTGGAAGTCACTGACCATCATGGATTTTGGAAGTCACTGACCATCATGGATGCTCGAAGTCACTGACCATCACGAATGCTGGAAGACACTGATCATGATGCTGTATGTCGCTGATCATCATGGATGCTGGAAGTCACTGATCACAGATGCTGGAAGTCACTGATCATCACGGATGCTGGAATACACTGATCACGATGCTGGAAGTCACTGATCATCATGGATGCTGGAAGTCACTGATCATAGATGCTGGAAGTCACTGATCATCACGGAAGCTGGAAGTCACTGATCACGGATGATGGAAGACACTGATCTTCACGGATTCTGGAAGTCACTGATCATCACGGATGCTGGAAGTCACTGATAATCATGGATTTTGGAAGTCACTGACCATCATGGATGCTCGAAGTCACTGACCATCACGGATGCTGGAAGACACTGATCATGATGCTGGAAGACACTGATCATCACGGATGCTGGAAGTCACTGATCACGGATGCTGGAAGTCACTAATCATCATGGATGCTGTAAGTCACTGACCATCATGGATACAGGAAGTCACTGATCACGGATGCTGGAAGTCACTAATCATCATGGATGCTGTAAGTCACTGAACATCATGGATACAGGAAGTCACTGATCATCACGGATGCTGGAAGTCACTGATGATCACGGATGCTGGAAGTCACTGATCACGGATGCTGGAAGTCACTAATCATCATGGATGCTGTAAGTCACTGACCATCATGGATGCTCGAAGTCACTGACTATCACGGATGCTGGATGACACTGATCACGGATGCTGGAAGTCACTGATCACGGATGCTGGAAGTCACTGATCATCATGGATGCTGGAAGTCACTGATCACAGATGCTGCAAGTCACTGATCGTCACAAATGACGGAAGACACTGATCATCATGGATGCTGGAAGTCACTGATCACGGATGCTGGAAGTCAATAATCATCACGGATGCTGGAAGTCACTGATCACAGATGCTGGAAGACACTGATCTTCACGGATTCTGGAAGTCGCTGATCATCACGGATGCTGGAAGTCACTGATAATCATGGCTTTTGGAAGTCACTGACCATCATGGATGCTCGAAGACACTGACCATCACGAATGCTGGAAGACACTGATCATGATGCTGTAAGTCACTGATCATCATGGATGCTGGAAGTCACTGATCACAGATGCTGGCAGTCACTGATCATCACGGAAGCAAGAAGTCACTGATCACGGATGCTGGAAGACACTGATCTTCACGGATTCTGGAAGTCACTGATCATCACGGATGCTGGAAGTCACTGATAATCATGGATTTTGGAAGTCACTGACCATCATGGATGCTCGAAGTCACTGACCATCACGGATGCTGGAATACACTGATCACGATGCTGGAAGTCACTAATCATCACGGATTCTGGAAGACACTGATCATGATGCTGGAAGTCACTGACCATCACGGATGCTGGAAGTCACTGATCACGGATGCTGGGAGTCACTGCTCATCATGGATACAGGAAGTCACTGATCACGTATGCTGGAAGTGACCAATCATCATGGATGCTGGAAGTCACTGATCACGGAATATTGTGGTCACCGAGCATCAGGGATGATTGAGGTCACCGAGCATCACAGATGCTGGAAGGCACTGATCATCCCTGATGCGGGAAGTCACTGATCACGGATGCTGGAAGTCACTGATCATGATGCGGGAAGTCACTGATCATCATGGATGCTGGAAGTCACTGATCACAGATGCTGGAAGTCACTGATCATCACGGATGCTGGAAGTCACTAATCACAGATGCTGGGAGTCACTGATCATCACGGATGCTAAAGTCACTGACCATCATGGATGCTGCAAGTCACTGATCATCACGGATGCTGGAAGTCACTGATCACGGATGCTGGAAGTCACTGATCATCACGGAAGCTGGAAGTCACTGATCACGGATGCTGGAAGACACTGATCTTCACGGATTCTGGAAGTCACTGATCATCACGGATGCTGGAAGTCACTGATAATCATGGATTTTGGAAGTCACTGACCATCATGGATGCTCAAAGTCACTGACCATCACGGATGCTGCAAGACACTGATCATGATGCTGGAAGTCACTGATCATCACGGATGTTGGAAATCACTGATCACAGATGCTGGAAGACACTGATCATCACGGATGCTGGAAGTCACTGATCACGGATGCTGGAAGTCACTAATCATCATGGATGCTGTAAGTCACTGACCATCATGGATACAGGAAGTCACTGATCACGGATGCTGGAAGTCACTAATCATCATGGATGCTGTAAGTCACTGACCATCATGGATACAGGAAGTCACAGATCATCACGGATGCTGGAAGTCACTGATGATCACGGATGCCGGAAGTCACTGATCATGGATGCTGGAAGTCACTAATCATCATGGATGCTGTAAGTCACTGACCATCATGGATGCTCGAAGTCACTGACTATCACGGATGCTCGATGACACTGATCACGGATGCTGGAAGTCACTGATCACGGATGCTGGAAGTCACTGATCATCACGGATGCTGGAAGTCACTGATCGTCACAAATGACGGAAGACACTGATCATCATGGATGCTGGAAGTCACTGATCACGGATGCTGGAAGTCACTGAGCATCACGGATGCTGGAAGTCACTGATCACGGATGCTGGAAGACACTGATCTTCACGGATTCTGGAAGTCGCTGATCATCATGGATGCTGGAAGTCACTGATAATCATGGATTTTGGAAGTCACTGACCATCATGGATTTTGGAAGTCACTGACCATCATGGATGCTCGAAGTCACTGACCATCACGAATGCTGGAAGACACTGATCATGATGCTGTAAGTCACTGATCATCCTGGATGCTGGAAGTCACTGATCACAGATGCTGGCAGTCACTGATCATCACGGAAGCTGGAAGTCACTGATCACGGATGCTGGAAGTCACTGATCTTCACGGATTCTGGAAGTCACTGATCATCACGGATGCTGGAAGTCACTGATATTCATGGATTTTGGAAGACACTGACCATCATGGATGCTCGAAGTCACTGACCATCACGGATGCTGGAATACACTGATCACGATGCTGGAAGTCACTGATCATCATGGATGCTGGAAGTCACTGATCACAGATGCTGGAAGTCACTGATCATCACGGATGCTGGAATACACTGATCACGATGCTGGAAGTCACTGATCACAGATGCTGGAAGTCACTGATCATCACGGAAGCTGGAAGTCACTGATCACGGATGATGGAAGACACTGATCTTCACGGATTCTGGAAGTCACTGATCATCACGGATGCTGGAAGTCACTGATAATCATGGATTTTGGAAGTCACTGACCATCATGGATGCTCGAAGTCACTGACCATCACGGATGCTGGAAGACACTGATCATGATGCTGGAAGTCACTGATCATCACGGATGTTGGAAATCACTGATCACAGATGCTGGAAGACACTGATCATCACGGATGCTGGAAGTCACTGATCACGGATGCTGGAAGTCACTAATCATCATGGATGCTGTAAGTCACTGACCATCATGGATACAGGAAGTCACTGATCACGGATGCTGGAAGTCACTAATCATCATGGATGCTGTAAGTCACTGAACATCATGGATACAGGAAGTCACTGATCATCACGGATGCTGGAAGTCACTGATGATCACGGATGCTGGAAGTCACTGATCACGGATGCTGGAAGTCACTAATCATCATGGATGCTGTAAGTCACTGACCATCATGGATGCTCGAAGTCACTGACTATCACGGAAGCTGGATGACACTGATCACGGATGCTGGAAGTCACTGATCACGGATGCTGGAAGTCACTGATCATCATGGATGCTGGAAGTCACTGATCACAGATGCTGCAAGTCACTGATCGTCACAAATGACGGAAGACACTGATCATCATGGATTTTGGAAGTCACTGACCATCATGGATGCTCGAAGTCACTGACCATCACGAATGCTGGAAGACACTGATCATGATGCTGTAAGTCACTGATCATCATGGATGCTGGAAGTCACTGATCACAGATGCTGGCAGTCACTGATCATCACGGAAGCAAGAAGTCACTGATCACGGATGCTGGAAGACACTGATCTTCACGGATTCTGGAAGTCACTGATCATCACGGATGCTGGAAGTCACTGATAATCATGGATTTTGGAAGTCACTGACCATCATGGATGCTCGAAGTCACTGATCACAGATGCTGGAAGTCACTGATCATCACGGATGCTGGAATACACTGATCATGATGCTGGAAGTCACTGATCACAGATGCTGGAAGTCACTGATCATCACGGAAGCTGGAAGTCACTGATCACGGATGATGGAAGACACTGATCTTCACGGATTCTGGAAGTCACTGATCATCACGGATGCTGGAAGTCACTGATAATCATGGATTTTGGAAGTCACTGACCATCATGGATGCTCGAAGTCACTGACCATCACGGATGCTGGAAGACACTGATCATGATGCTGGAAGTCACTGATCATCACGGATGTTGGAAATCACTGATCACAGATGCTGGAAGACACTGATCATCACGGATGCTGGAAGTCACTGATCACGGATGCTGGAAGTCACTAATCATCATGGATGCTGTAAGTCACTGACCATCATGGATACAGGAAGTCACTGATCACGGATGCTGGAAGTCACTAATCATCATGGATGCTGTAAGTCACTGAACATCATGGATACAGGAAGTCACTGATCATCACGGATGCTGGAAGTCACTGATGATCACGGATGCTGGAAGTCACTGATCACGGATGCTGGAAGTCACTAATCATCATGGATGCTGTAAGTCACTGACCATCATGGATGCTCGAAGTCACTGACTATCACGGATGCTGGATGACACTGATCACGGATGCTGGAAGTCACTGATCACGGATGCTGGAAGTCACTGATCATCATGGATGCTGGAAGTCACTGATCACAGATGCTGCAAGTCACTGATCGTCACAAATGACGGAAGACACTGATCATCATGGATGCTGGAAGTCACTGATCACGGATGCTGGAAGTCAATAATCATCACGGATGCTGGAAGTCACTGATCACAGATGCTGGAAGACACTGATCTTCACGGATTCTGGAAGTCGCTGATCATCACGGATGCTGGAAGTCACTGATAATCATGGATTTTGGAAGTCACTGACCATCATGGATGCTCGAAGTCACTGACCATCACGAATGCTGGAAGACACTGATCATGATGCTGTAAGTCACTGATCATCATGGATGCTGGAAGTCACTGATCACAGATGCTGGCAGTCACTGATCATCACGGAAGCAAGAAGTCACTGATCACGGATGCTGGAAGACACTGATCTTCACGGATTCTGGAAGTCACTGATCATCACGGATGCTGGAAGTCACTGATAATCATGGATTTTGGAAGTCACTGACCATCATGGATGCTCGAAGTCACTGACCATCACGGATGCTGGAAGACACTGATCATGATGCTGGAAGTCACTAATCATCACGGATGCTGGAAGACACTGATAATGATGCTGGAATTCACTGACCATCATGGATGCTCGATGTCACTGACCATCACGGATGCTGGAAGTCACTGATCACGGATGCTGGGAGTCACTGTTCATTACGGATTCTAAAGTCACTGACCATCATGGATGCTGGAAGTCACTGTTCATCATGGATGCTGGAAGTCATTGATCATGATGCTGGAAGTCACTGACCATCATGCATGCTCGATGTCACTGACCATCACGGATGCTGGAAGTCACTGTAAACGGATGCTGGGAGTCACTATTCATCACGGATTCTAAAGTCACTGACCATCATGGATGCTGGAAGTCACTGTTCATCATGGATGCTAGAAGTCATCGATCACGGATGCTGGAAGTCACTGCTCATCATGGATACAGGAAGTCACTGATCACGTATGCTGGAAGTGACCAATCATCATGGATGCTGGAAGTCACTGATCACGGAATATTGAGGTCACCGAGCATCACGGATGATTGAGGTCACCGAGCATCACAGATGCTGGAAGACACTGATCATCCCTGATGCGGGAAGTCACTGATCACGGATGCTGGAAGTCACTGATCATGATGCGGGAAGTCACTGATCATCATGGATGCTGGAAGTCACTGATCACAGATGCTGGAAGTCACTGATCATCACGGATGCTGGAAGTCACTAATCACAGATGCTGGGAGTCACTGATCATCACGGATGCTAAAGTCACTGACCATCATGGATGCTGCAAGTCACTGATCATCACGGATGCTGGAAGTCACTGATCACGGATGCTGGAAGTCACTGATCATCACGGAAGCTGGAAGTCACTGATCACGGATGCTGGAAGACACTGATCTTCACGGATTCTGGAAGTCACTGATCATCACGGATGCTGGAAGTCACTGATAATCATGGATTTTGGAAGTCACTGACCATCATGGATGCTCAAAGTCACTGACCATCACGGATGCTGCAAGACACTGATCATGATGCTGGAAGTCACTGATCATCATGGATGCTCGAAGTCACTGACCATCATGGATGCTGGTTGTCACTGACCATCACGGATGCTGGAAGTCACTGATCATCAGGGATGCTGGAAGTCACTGATCACAGATGCTGGAAGTCACTGATCATCACGGATGCAGGAAGTCACTGATCATCACGGATGCTGGAAGTCACTGATCACGGATGCTGGAAGTCACTAATCATCATGGATGCTGTAAGTCACTGACCATCATGGATGCTCGAAGTCACTGAATATCACGGATGCAGGATGACACTGATCACGGATGCTGGAAGACACTGATCTGCACGGATTCTGGAAGTCACTGATCATCACGGATGCTGGAAGTCACTGATAATCATGGATTTTGCAAGACATTGACCATCATGGATGCTCGAAGTCACTGACCATCACGGATGCTGGAAGTCACTGATCTTCATGGATGCTGGAAGTCACTGATCACAGATGCTGGCAGTCACTGATCATCACGGATGCTGGAAATCACAGATCACGGATGCTGGGAGTCACTGATCATCACGGATGCTGGAAGTCACTGATCACGGATGCCGGAAGTCACTAATCATCTTGGATGCTGTAAGTCACTGACCATCATGGATGCTTTAAGTCACTGATCACGGATACTGGAAGTCACTGATCATCACGGATGCTGGAAGACACTGATCATGATGCTGGAAGTCACTGACCATCATGCATGCTCGATGTCACTGACCATCACGGATGCTGGAAGTCACTGTTCACGGATGCTGGGAGTCACTATTCATCACGGATTCTAAAGTCACTGACCATCATGGATGCTGGAAGTCACTGTTCATCATGGATGCTAGAAGTCATCGATCACGGATGCTGGAAGTCACTGCTCATCATGGATACAGGAAGTCACTGATCACGTATGCTGGAAGTGACCAATCATCATGGATGCTGGAAGTCACTGATCACGGAATATTGTGGTCAGCGAGCATCACGGATGATTGAGGTCACCGAGCATCACAGATGCTGGAAGGCACTGATCATCCCTGATGCGGGAAGTCACTGATCACGGATGCTGGAAGTCACTGATCATGATGCGGGAAGTCACTGATCATCATGGATGCTGGAAGTCACTGATCACAGATGCTGGAAGTCACTGATCATCACGGATGCTGGAAGTCACTAATCACAGATGCTGGGGGTCACTGATCATCACGGATGCTAAAGTCACTGACCATCATGGATGCTGCAAGTCACTGATCATCACGGATGCTGGAAGTCACTGATCACGGATGCTGGAAGTCACTGATCATCACGGAAGCTGGAAGTCACTGATCACGGATGCTGCAAGACACTGATCTTCACGGATTCTGGAAGTCACTGATCATCACGGATGCTGGAAGACACTGATCATGATGCTGGAAGTCACTGATCATCACGGATGTTGGAAATCGCTGATCACAGATGCTGGAAGACACTGAATATCACGGATGCTGGAAGTCACTGACCATCATGGATACAGGAAGTCACTGATCACGGATGCTGGAAGTCACTAATCATCATGGATGCTGTAAGTCACTGACCATCATGGATACAGGAAGTCACAGATCATCACGGATGCTGGAAGTCACTGATGATCACGGATGCCGGAAGTCACTGATCATGGATGTTGGAAGTCACTAATCATCATGGATGCTGTAAGTCACTGACCATCATGGATGCTCGAAGTCACTGACTATCACGGATGCTGGATGACACTGATCACGGATGCTGGAAGTCACTGATCACGGATGCTGGAAGTCACTGATCATCACGGATGCTGGAAGTCACTGATCACAGATGCTGGAAGTCACTGATCGTCACAAATGACGGAAGACACTGATCATCATGGATGCTGGAAGTCACTGATCACGGATGCTGGAAGTCACTGATCATCACGGATGCTGGAAGTCACTGATCACGGATGCTGGAAGACACTGATCTTCATGGATTCTGGAAGTCGCTGATCATCATGGATGCTGGAAGTCACTGATAATCATGGATTTTGGAAGTCACTGACCATCATGGATTTTGGAAGTCACTGACCATCATGGATGCTCGAAGTCACTGACCATCACGAATGCTGGAAGACACTGATCATGATGCTGTAAGTCACTGATCATCATGGATGCTGGAAGTCACTGATCACAGATGCTGGCAGTCACTGATCATCACGGAAGCTGGAAGTCACTGATCACGGATGCTGGAAGTCACTGATCTTCACGGATTCTGGAAGTCACTGATCATCACGGATGCTGGAAGTCACTGATATTCATGGATTTTGGAAGTCACTGACCATCATGGATGCTCGAAGTCACTGACCATCACGGATGCTGGAATAAACTGATCACGATGCTGGAAGTCACTGATCATCATGGATGCTGGAAGTCACTGATCACAGATGCTGGAAGTCACTGATCATCACGGATGCTGGAAATCACTGATCACGGATGCTGGAAGTCACTGATAATCATGGATTTTGGAAGTCACTGACCATCATGGATGCTCGAAGTCACTGACCATCACGGATGCTGGAAGACACTGATCATGATGCTGGAAGTCACTGATCATCACGGATGTTGGAAATCATAGATCACAGATGCTGGAAGACACTGATCATCACGGATGCTGGAAGTCACTGATCACGGATGCTGGAAGTCACTAATCATCATGGATGCTGTAAGTCACTGACCATCATGGATACAGGAAGTCACTGATCACGGATGCTGGAAGTCACTAATCATCATGGATGCTGTAAGTCACTGAACATCATGGATACAGGAAGTCACTGATCATCACGGATGCTGGAAGTCACTGATGATCACGGATGCTGGAAGTCACTGATCACGGATGCTGGAAGTCACTAATCATCATGGATGCTGTAAGTCACTGACCATCATGGATGCTCGAAGTCACTGACTATCACGGATGCTGGATGACACTGATCACGGATGCTGGAAGTCACTGATCACGGATGCTGGAAGTCACTGATCATCATGGATGCTGGAAGTCACTGATCACAGATGCTGCAAGTCACTGATCGTCACAAATGACGGAAGACACTGATCATCATGGATGCTGGAAGTCACTGATCACGGATGCTGGAAGTCAATAATCATCACGGATGCTGGAAGTCACTGATCACAGATGCTGGAAGACACTGATCTTCACGGATTCTGGAAGTCGCTGATCATCACGGATGCTGGAAGTCACTGATAATCATGGATTTTGGAAGTCACTGACCATCATGGATGCTGGAAGACACTGATCATGATGCTGTAAGTCACTGATCATCATGGATGCTGGAAGTCACTGATCACAGATGCTGGCAGTCACTGATCATCACGGAAGCAAGAAGTCACTGATCACGGATGCTGGAAGACACTGATCTTCACGGATTCTGGAAGTCACTGATCATCACGGATGCTGGAAGTCACTGATAATCATGGATTTTGGAAGTCACTGACCATCATGGATGCTCGAAGTCACTGACCATCACGGATGCTGGAAGACACTGATCATGATGCTGGAAGTCACTGACCATCATGGATGCTCGATGTCACTGTTCATCATGGATGCTGGAAGTCATTGATCATGATGCTGGAAGTCACTGACCATCATGCATGCTCGATGTCACTGACCATCACGGATGCTGGAAGTCACTGATCACGGATGCTGGGAGTCACTGTTCATTACGGATTCTAAAGTCACTGACCATCATGGATGCTGGAAGTCACTGTTCATCATGGATGCTGGAAGTCATTGATCATGATGCTGGAAGTCACTGACCATCATGCATGCTCGATGTCACTGACCATCACGGATGCTGGAAGTCACTGTAAACGGATGCTGGGAGTCACTATTCATCACGGATTCTAAAGTCACTGACCATCATGGATGCTGGAAGTCGCTGTTCATCATGGATGCTAGAAGTCATCGATCACGGATGCTGGAAGTCACTGCTCATCATGGATACAGGAAGTCACTGATCACGTATGCTGGAAGTGACCAATCATCATGGATGCTGGAAGTCACTGATCACGGAATATTGTGGTCACCGAGCATCACGGATGATTGAGGTCACCGAGCATCACAGATGCTGGAAGACACTGATCATCCCTGATGCGGGAAGTCACTGATCACGGATGCTGGAAGTCACTGATCATGATGCGGGAAGTCACTGATCATCATGGATGCTGGAAGTCACTGATCACAGATGCTGGAAGTCACTGATCATCACGGATGCTAAAGTCACTGACCATCATGGATGCTGCAAGTCACTGATCATCACGGATGCTGGAAGTCACTGATCACGGATGCTGGAAGTCACTGATCATCACGGAAGCTGGAAGTCACTGATCACGGATGCTGGAAGACACTGATCATCACGGAAGCTGGAAGTCACTGATCACGGATGCTGGAAGACACTGATCTTCACGGATTCTGGAAGTCACTGATCATCACGGATGCTGGAAGTCACTGATAATCATGGATTTTGGAAGTCACTGACCATCATGGATGCTCAAAGTCACTGACCATCACGGATGCTGCAAGACACTGATCATGATGCTGGAAGTCACTGATCATCATGGATGCTCGAAGTCACTGACCATCATGGATGCTGGTTGTCACTGACCATCACGGATGCTGGAAGTCACTGATCATCAGGGATGCTGGAAGTCACTGATCACAGATGCTGGAAGTCACTGATCATCACGGATGCAGGAAGTCACTGATCATCACGGATGCTGGAAGTCACTGATCACGGATGCTGGAAGTCACTAATCATCATGGATGCTGTAAGTCACTGACCATCATGGATGCTCGAAGTCACTGACTGTCACGGATGCAGGATGACACTGATCACGGATGCTGGAAGACACTGATCTGCACGGATTCTGGAAGTCACTGATCATCACGGATGCTGGAAGTCACTGATAATCATGGATTTTGCAAGACATTGACCATCATGGATGCTCGAAGTCACTGACCATCACGGATGCTGGAAGTCACTGATCTTCATGGATGCTGGAAGTCACTGATCACAGATGCTGGCAGTCACTGATCATCACGGATGCTGGAAATCACAGATCACGGATGCTGGGAGTCACTGATCATCACGGATGCTGGAAGTCACTGATCACGGATGCCGGAAGTCACTAATCATCTTGGATGCTGTAAGTCACTGACCATCATGGATGCTTTAAGTCACTGATCACGGATACTGGAAGTCACTGATCATCACGGATGCTGGAAGACACTGATCATGATGCTGGAAGTCACTGACCATCATGCATGCTCGATGTCACTGACCATCACGGATGCTGGAAGTCACTGTTCACGGATGCTGGGAGTCACTATTCATCACGGATTCTAAAGTCACTGACCATCATGGATGCTGGAAGTCACTGTTCATCATGGATGCTAGAAGTCATCGATCACGGATGCTGGAAGTCACTGCTCATCATGGATACAGGAAGTCACTGATCACGTATGCTGGAAGTGACCAATCATCATGGATGCTGGAAGTCACTGATCACGGAATATTGTGGTCAGCGAGCATCACGGATGATTGAGGTCACCGAGCATCACAGATGCTGGAAGGCACTGATCATCCCTGATGCGGGAAGTCACTGATCACGGATGCTGGAAGTCACTGATCATGATGCGGGAAGTCACTGATCATCATGGATGCTGGAAGTCACTGATCACAGATGCTGGAAGTCACTGATCATCACGGATGCTGGAAGTCACTAATCACAGATGCTGGGGGTCACTGATCATCACGGATGCTAAAGTCACTGACCATCATGGATGCTGCAAGTCACTGATCATCACGGATGCTGGAAGTCACTGATCACGGATGCTGGAAGTCACTGATCATCACGGAAGCTGGAAGTCACTGATCACGGATGCTGCAAGACACTGATCTTCACGGATTCTGGAAGTCACTGATCATCACGGATGCTGGAAGTCACTGATAATCATGGATTTTGGAAGTCACTGACCATCATGGATGCTCGAAGTCACTGACCATCACGGATGCTGGAAGACACTGATCATGATGCTGGAAGTCACTGATCATCACGGATGTTGGAAATCGCTGATCACAGATGCTGGAAGACACTGAATATCACGGATGCTGGAAGTCACTGACCATCATGGATACAGGAAGTCACTGATCACGGATGCTGGAAGTCACAAATCATCATGGATGCTGTAAGTCACTGACCATCATGGATACAGGAAGTCACAGATCATCACGGATGCTGGAAGTCACTGATGATCACGGATGCCGGAAGTCACTGATCATGGATGTTGGAAGTCACTAATCATCATGGATGCTGTAAGTCACTGACCATCATGGATGCTCGAAGTCACTGACTATCACGGATGCTGGATGACACTGATCACGGATGCTGGAAGTCACTGATCGTCACAAATGACGGAAGACACTGATCATCATGGATGCTGGAAGTCACTGATCACGGATGCTGGAAGTCACTGATCATCACGGATGCTGGAAGTCACTGATCACGGATGCTGGAAGACACTGATCTTCATGGATTCTGGAAGTCGCTGATCATCATGGATGCTGGAAGTCACTGATAATCATGGATTTTGGAAGTCACTGACCATCATGGATTTTGGAAGTCACTGACCATCATGGATGCTCGAAGTCACTGACCATCACGAATGCTGGAAGACACTGATCATGATGCTGTAAGTCACTGATCATCATGGATGCTGGAAGTCACTGATCACAGATGCTGGCAGTCACTGATCATCACGGAAGCTGGAAGTCACTGATCACGGATGCTGGAAGTCACTGATCTTCACGGATTCTGGAAGTCACTGATCATCACGGATGCTGGAAGTCACTGATATTCATGGATTTTGGAAGTCACTGACCATCATGGATGCTCGAAGTCACTGACCATCACGGATGCTGGAATAAACTGATCACGATGCTGGAAGTCACTGATCATCATGGATGCTGGAAGTCACTGATCACAGATGCTGGAAGTCACTGATCATCACGGATGCTGGAAATCACTGATCACGGATGCTGGAAGTCACTGATCATCGCGGATTCTAAAGTCACTGACCATCATGGATGCCGGAAGTCACTGATCATCATGGATGCTGGAAGTCACTGATCATCATGGATGCTGGAAGTCACTGATCATCACGGATGTTGGAAATCGCTGATCACAGATGCTGGAAGACACTGAATATCACGGATGCTGGAAGTCACTGACCATCATGGATACAGGAAGTCACTGATCACGGATGCTGGAAGTCACAAATCATCATGGATGCTGTAAGTCACTGACCATCATGGATACAGGAAGTCACAGATCATCACGGATGCTGGAAGTCACTGATGATCACGGATGCCGGAAGTCACTGATCATGGATGTTGGAAGTCACTAATCATCATGGATGCTGTAAGTCACTGACCATCATGGATGCTCGAAGTCACTGACTATCACGGATGCTGGATGACACTGATCACGGATGCTGGAAGTCACTGATCGTCACAAATGACGGAAGACACTGATCATCATGGATGCTGGAAGTCACTGATCACGGATGCTGGAAGTCACTGATCATCACGGATGCTGGAAGTCACTGATCACGGATGCTGGAAGACACTGATCTTCATGGATTCTGGAAGTCGCTGATCATCATGGATGCTGGAAGTCACTGATAATCATGGATTTTGGAAGTCACTGACCATCATGGATTTTGGAAGTCACTGACCATCATGGATGCTCGAAGTCACTGACCATCACGAATGCTGGAAGACACTGATCATGATGCTGTAAGTCACTGATCATCATGGATGCTGGAAGTCACTGATCACAGATGCTGGCAGTCACTGATCATCACGGAAGCTGGAAGTCACTGATCACGGATGCTGGAAGTCACTGATCTTCACGGATTCTGGAAGTCACTGATCATCACGGATGCTGGAAGTCACTGATATTCATGGATTTTGGAAGTCACTGACCATCATGGATGCTCGAAGTCACTGACCATCACGGATGCTGGAATAAACTGATCACGATGCTGGAAGTCACTGATCATCATGGATGCTGGAAGTCACTGATCACAGATGCTGGAAGTCACTGATCATCACGGATGCTGGAAATCACTGATCACGGATGCTGGAAGTCACTGATCATCGCGGATTCTAAAGTCACTGACCATCATGGATGCCGGAAGTCACTGATCATCATGGATGCTGGAAGTCACTGATCATCATGGATGCTGGATGTCACTGACCATCACGGATGCTGGAAGTCACTGATCATCACGGATGCTGGAAGTCACTGATCACAGATGCTGGAAGTCACTGATTATCACCGATGCAGGAAGTCACTGATCATCACGGATGCTGGAAGTCACTGATCACGGATGCTGGAAGTCACTAATCATCATGGATGCTGTAAGTCACTGACCATCATGGATGCTCGAAGTCACTGACTATCACGGATGCAGGATGACACTGATCACGGATTCTGGAAGTCACTGATCATCACGGATGCTGGAAGTCACTGATAATCATGGATTTTGCAAGTCATTGACCATCATGGATGCTCGAAGTCACTGACCATCACGGATGCTGGAAGTCACTGATCTTCATGGATGCTGGAAGTCACTGATCACAGATGCTGGCAGTCACTGATCATCACGGATGCTGGAAATCACTCATCACGGATGCTGGGAGTCACTGATCATCACGGATGCTGGAAGTCACTGATCATCACGGATGCTGGAAGTCACTGATCACGGATGCTGGAAGACACTGATCATCACGGATGCTGGAAGTCACTGATCATCACGGCTGCTGGAAGTCACTGATCACGGATGCCGGAAGTCACTAATCATCTTGGATGCTGTAAGTCACTGACCATCATGGATGCTTTAAGTCACTGATCACGGATACTGGAAGTCACTGATCATCACGGATGCTGGAAGTCACTGATCACGGATGCTGGAAGACACTGATCTTCACGGATTCTGGAAGTCACTGATAAACATGGATTTTGGAAGTCACTGACCATCATGGATGCTCGAAGTCACTGACCATCACGGATGCTGGAAGACAGTGATCACGGATGCTGGAAGTCACTGATCGTCAAGGATGCTGGAAGTCACAGCTCATCATGGATGCTGGAAGTCACTGATCACAGATGCTGGAAGTCACTGATCATCACGGATGCTGGAAGTCACTGATCACAGATGCTGGAAGTCACTGATCATAACGGATGCAGGAAGTCACTGATCATCACGGATGCTGGAAGTCACTGATCACGGATGCTGGAAGTCACTTATCATCATGGATGTTGTAAGTCACTGACCATCATGGATGCTCGAAGTCACTGACTATCACGGATGCAGGATGACACTGATCACGGATGCTGGAAGACACTGATCTGCACGGATTCTGGAAGTCACTGATCATCACGGATGCTGGAAGTCACTGATAATCATGGATTTTGCAAGTCATTGACCATCAAGGATGCTCGAAGTCACTGACCATCACGGATGCTGGCAGTCACTGATCATCACGGATGCTGGAAATCACTGATCACGGATGCTGGGAGTCACTGATCATCACGTAAGCTGGAAGTCACTGATCCTCATGGATGCTGGAAGTCACTGATCATCACTGATGCTGGAAGTCACTGATCATCACGGATGCTGGAAGTCACTGATCATCACGGATGCTGGAAGTCACTGATCACGGATGCTGGAAGACACTGATCATCACGGATGCTGGAAGTCACTGATCATCACGGATGCTGGAAGTCACTGATCACGGATGCCGGAAGTCACTAATCATCTTGGATGCTGTAAGTCACTGACCATCATGGATGCTTTAAGTCACTGATCACGGATACTGGAAGTCACTGATCATCACGGATGCTGGAAGACACTGATCATGATGCTGGAAGTCACTGACCATCATGCATGCTCGATGTCACTGACCATCACGGATGCTGGAAGTCACTGTTCACGGATGCTGGGAGTCACTATTCATCACGGATTCTAAAGTCACTGACCATCATGGATGCTGGAAGTCACTGTTCATCATGGATGCTAGAAGTCATCGATCACGGATGCTGGAAGTCACTGCTCATCATGGATACAGGAAGTCACTGATCACGTATGCTGGAAGTCACTGATCATCACGGAAGCTGGAAGTCACTGATCACGGATGCTGGAAGACACTGATCTTCACGGATTCTGGAAGTCACTGATCATCACGGATGCTGGAAGTCACTGATAATCATGGATTTTGGAAGTCACTGACCATCATGGATGCTCGAAGTCACTGACCATCACGGATGCTGGAAGACACTGATCATGATGCTGGAAGTCACTGATCATCACGGATGTTGGAAATCGCTGATCACAGATGCTGGAAGACACTGATCATCACGGATGCTGGAAGTCACTGATCACGGATGCTGGAAGTCACTAATCATCATGGATGCTGTAAGTCACTGACCATCATGGATACAGGAAGTCACTGATCACGGATGCTGGAAGTCACTAATCATCATGGATGCTGTAAGTCACTGACCATCATGGATACAGGAAGTCACAGATCATCACGGATGCTGGAAGTCACTGATGATCACGGATGCCGGAAGTCACTGATCATGGATGCTGGAAGTCACTAATCATCATGGATGCTGTAAGTCACTGACCATCATGGATGCTCGAAGTCACTGACTATCACGGATGCTGGATGACACTGATCACGGATGCTGGAAGTCACTGATCACGGATGCTGGAAGGCACTGATCATCACGGATGCTGGAAGTCACTGATCACAGATGCTGGAAGTCACTGATCGTCACAAATGACGGAAGGCACTGATCATCATGGATGCTGGAAGTCACTGATCACGGATGCTGGAAGTCACTGATCATCACGGATGCTGGAAGTCACTGATCACGGATGCTGGAAGACACTGATCTTCAAGGATGCTGGAAATCACTGATCACGGATGCTTTGAGTCACTGATCATCACGTAAGCTGGAAGTCACTGATCCTCATGGATGCTGGAAGTCACTGATCATCACTGATGCTGGAAGTCACTGATCATCACGGATGCTGGAAGTCACTGATCATCACGGATGCTGGAAGTCACTGATCACGGATGCTGGAAGACACTGATCATCACGGATGCTGGAAGTCACTGATCATCACGGATGCTGGAAGTCACTGATCACGGATGCCGGAAGTCACTAATCATCTTGGATGCTGTAAGTCACTGACCATCATGGATGCTTTAAGTCACTGATCACGGATACTGGAAGTCACTGATCATCACGGATGCTGGAAGACACTGATCATGATGCTGGAAGTCACTGACCATCATGCATGCTCGATGTCACTGACCATCACGGATGCTGGAAGTCACTGTTCACGGATGCTGGGAGTCACTATTCATCACGGATTCTAAAGTCACTGACCATCATGGATGCTGGAAGTCACTGTTCATCATGGATGCTAGAAGTCATCGATCACGGATGCTGGAAGTCACTGCTCATCATGGATACAGGAAGTCACTGATCACGTATGCTGGAAGTCACTGATCATCACGGAAGCTGGAAGTCACTGATCACGGATGCTGGAAGACACTGATCTTCACGGATTCTGGAAGTCACTGATCATCACGGATGCTGGAAGTCACTGATAATCATGGATTTTGGAAGTCACAGACCATCATGGATGCTCGAAGTCACTGACAATCACGGATGCTGGAAGACACTGATCATGATGCTGGAAGTCACTGATCATCACGGATGTTGGAAATCGCTGATCACAGATGCTGGAAGACACTGATCATCACGGATGCTGGAAGTCACTGATCACGGATGCTGGAAGTCACTAATCATCATGGATGCTGTAAGTCACTGACCATCATGGATACAGGAAGTCACTGATCACGGATGCTGGAAGTCACTAATCATCATGGATGCTGTAAGTCACTGACCATCATGGATACAGGAAGTCACAGATCATCACGGATGCTGGAAGTCACTGATGATCACGGATGCCGGAAGTCACTGATCATGGATGCTGGAAGTCACTAATCATCATGGATGCTGTAAGTCACTGACCATCATGGATGCTCGAAGTCACTGACTATCACGGATGCTGGATGACACTGATCACGGATGCTGGAAGTCACTGATCACGGATGCTGGAAGTCACTGATCATCACGGATGCTGGAAGTCACTGATCACAGATGCTGGAAGTCACTGATCGTCACAAATGACGGAAGGCACTGATCATCATGGATGCTGGAAGTCACTGATCACGGATGCTGGAAGTCACTGATCATCACGGATGCTGGAAGTCACTGATCACGGATGCTGGAAGACACTGATCTTCACGGATTCTGGAAGTCGCTGATCATCATGGATGCTGGAAGTCACTGATAATCATGGATTTTGGAAGGCACTGACCATCATGGATTTTGGAAGTCACTGACCATCATGGATGCTCGAAGTCACTGACCATCACGAATGCTGGAAGACACTGATCATGATGCTGTAAGTCACTGATCATCATGGATGCTGGAAGACACTGATCATGATGCTGTAAGTCACTGATCATCATGGATGCTGGAAGTCACTGATCACAGATGCTGGCAGTCACTGATCATCACGGAAGCTGGAAGTCACTGATCACGGATGCTGGAAGTCACTGATCTTCACGGATTCTGGAAGTCGGTGATCATCACGGATGCTGGAAGTCACTGATATTCATGGATTTTGGAAGTCACTGACTATCATGGATGCTCGAAGTCACTGACCATCACGGATGCTGGAATACACTGATCACGATGCTGGAAGTCACTGATCATCATGGATGCTGGAAGTCACTGATCACAGATGCTGGAAGTCACTGATCATCACGGATGCTGGAAATCACTGATCACGGATGCTGGAAGTCACTGATCATCGCGGATTCTAAAGTCACTGATCATCATGGATGCCGGAAGTCACTGATCATCATGGATGCTGGAAGTCACTGATCATCATGGATGCTGGAAGTCACTGATCATCACTGATGCTGGAAGTCACTGATCATCATGGATGCTCGAAGTCACTGACCATCATGGATGCTGGATGTCACTGACCATCACGGATGCTGGAAGTGACTGATCATCAGGGATGCTGGAAGTCACTGATCACAGATGCTGGAAGTCACTGATCATCACGGATGCAGGAAGTCACTGATCATCACGGATGCTGGAAGTCACTGATCACGGATGCTGGAAGTCACTAATCATCATGGATGCTGTAAGTCACTGACCATCATGGATGCTCGAAGTCACTGACTATCACGGATGCAGGATGACACTGATCACGGATGCTGGAAGACACTGATCTGCACGGATTCTGGAAGTCACTGATCATCACGGATGCTGGAAGTCACTGATAAACATGGATTTTGCATGTCATTGACCATCATGGATGCTCGAAGTCACTGACCATCACGGATGCTGGAAGTCACTGATCTTCATGGATGCTGGAAGTCACTGATCACAGATGCTGGCAGTCACTGATCATCACGGATGCTGGAAATCACTGATCACGGATGCTGGGAGTCAATGATCATCACGTAAGCTGGAAGTCACTGATCCTCATGGATGCTGGAAGTCACTGATCATCACTGATGCTGGAAGTCACTGATCATCACGGATGCTCGAAGTCACTGATCATCACGGATGCTGGAAGTCACTGATCACGGATGCTGGAAGACACTGATCATCACGGATGCTGGAAGTCACTGATCATCACGGATGCTGGAAGTCACTGATCACGGATGCCGGAAGTCACTAATCATCTTGGATGCTGTAAGTCACTGACCATCATGGATGCTTTAAGTCACTGATCATGGATACTGGAAGTCACTGATCATCACGGATGCTGGAAGACACTGATCATGATGCTGGAAGTCACTGACCATCATGCATGCTCGATGTCACTGACCATCACGGATGCTGGAAGTCACTGTTCACGGATGCTGGGAGTCACTATTCAACACAGATTCTAAAGTCACTGACCATGATGCTGGAAGTCACTGATCATCATGGATGCTGGAAGTCACTGATCACAGATGCTGGAAGTCACTGATCATCAAGGATGCTGGAAGTCACTGACCATCACGGATGCTGGAAGTCACTGATCATGGATGCTGGAAGTCACTGTTCATCATGGATGCTGGAAGTCACTGATCATGGATGCTGGAAGTCACTGTTCATCATGGATGCTGGAAGTCACTGATCATCATGGATGCTAGAAGTCACTGATCATCATGGATGCTAGACGTCACAGATCACGGATGCTGGAAGTCACTGATCACGGATGTGGGAAGTCACTGATCATCATGGATGCAGGAATTCACTGATAGCGGATGCTGGATGTCACTGACCATCACGGATGCTGGAAGACACTGATCATGATGCTGGAAGTCACTGAACATCATGGATGCTGGAAGTCACTGATCACGGATGCTGGAAGTCACTGATCATCACGGATGCTGGAAGTCACTGACCACGGATGCTGGAAGACACTGATCTTCACGGATTCTGGAAGTCACTGATCATCACGGATGCTGGAAGTCACTGATAATCATGGATTTTGGAAGTCACTGACCATCATGGATGCTCGAAGTCACTGACCATCACGGATGCTGGAAGACACTGATCATGATGCTGGAAGTCACTGATCATCACGGATGTTGGAAATCGCTGATCACAGATGCTGGAAGACACTGATCATCACGGATGCTGGAAGTCACTGATCACGGATGCTGGAAGTCACTAATCATCATGGATGCTGTAAGTCACTGACCATCATGGATACAGGAAGTCACTGATCACGGATGCTGGAAGTCACTAATCATCATGGATGCTGTAAGTCACTGACCATCATGGATACAGGAAGTCACAGATCATCACGGATGCTGGAAGTCACTGATGATCACGGATGCCGGAAGTCACTGATCATGGATGCTGGAAGTCACTAATCATCATGGATGCTGTAAGTCACTGACCATCATGGAAGCTCGAAGTCACTGACTATCACGGATGCTGGATGACACTGATCACGGATGCTGGAAGTCACTGATCTTCACGGATTCTGGAAGTCACTGATCATCACGGATGCTGGAAGTCACTGATATTCATGGATTTTGGAAGTCACTGACTATCATGGATGCTCGAAGTCACTGACCATCACGGATGCTGGAATACACTGATCACGATGCTGGAAGTCACTGATCATCATGGATGCTGGAAGTCACTGATCACAGATGCTGGAAGTCACTGATCATCACGGATGCTGGAAATCAATGATCACGGATGCTGGAAGTCACTGATCATCGCGGATTCTAAAGTCACTGACCATCATGGATGCCGGAAGTCACTGATCATCATGGATGCTGGAAGTCACTGATCATCATGGATGCTGGAAGTCACTGATCATCACTGATGCTGGAAGTCACTGATCATCATGGATGCTCGAAGTCACTGACCATCATGGATGCTGGATGTCACTGACCATCACGGATGCTGGAAGTCACTGATCATCAGGGATGCTGGAAGTCACTGATCACAGATGCTGGAAGTCACTGATCATCACGGATGCAGGAAGTCACTGATCATCACGGATGCTGGAAGTCACTGATCACGGATGCTGGAAGTCACTAATCATCATGGATGCTGTAAGTCACTGACCATCATGGATGCTCGAAGTCACTGACTATCACGGATGCAGGATGACACTGATCACGGATGCTGGAAGACACTGATCTGCACGGATTCTGGAAGTCACTGATCATCACGGATGCTGGAAGTCACTGATAAACATGGATTTTGCATGTCATTGACCATCATGGATGCTCGAAGTCACTGACCATCACGAATGCTGGAAGTCACTGATCTTCATGGATGCTGGAAGTCACTGATCACAGATGCTGGCAGTCACTGATCATCACGGATGCTGGAAATCACTGATCACGGATGCTGGGAGTCACTGATCATCACGTAAGCTGGAAGTCACTGATCCTCATGGATGCTGGAAGTCACTGATCATCACTGATGCTGGAAGTCACTGATCATCACGGATGCTGGAAGTCACTGATCATCACGGATGCTGGAAGTCACTGATCACGGATGCTGGAAGACACTGATCATCACGGATGCTGGAAGTCACTGATCATCACGGATGCTGGAAGTCACTGATCACGGATGCCGGAAGTCACTAATCATCTTGGATGCTGTAAGTCACTGACCATCATGGATGCTTTAAGTCACTGATCATGGATACTGGAAGTCACTGATCATCACGGATGCTGGAAGACACTGATCATGATGCTGGAAGTCACTGACCATCATGCATGCTCGATGTCACTGACCATCACGGATGCTGGAAGTCACTGTTCACGGATGCTGGGAGTCACTATTCATCACAGATTCTAAAGTCACTGACCATGATGCTGGAAGTCACTGATCATCATGGATGCTGGAAGTCACTGATCACAGATGCTGGAAGTCACTGATCATCAAGGATGCTGGAAGTCACTGACCATCACGGATGCTGGAAGTCACTGATCATGGATGCTGGAAGTCACTGTTCATCATGGATGCTGGAAGTCACTGATCACGGATGCTGGAAGTCACTGATCATCACGGATGCTGGAAGTCACTGATCACGGATGCTGGAAGACACTGATCTTCATGGATTCTGGAAGTCGCTGATCATCATGGATGCTGGAAGTCACTGATAATCATGGATTTTGGAAGTCACTGACCATCATGGATTTTGGAAGTCACTGACCATCATGGATGCTCGAAGTCACTGACCATCACGAATGCTGGAAGACACTGATCATGATGCTGTAAGTCACTGATCATCATGGATGCTGGAAGTCACTGATCACAGATGCTGGCAGTCACTGATCATCACGGAAGCTGGAAGTCACTGATCACGGATGCTGGAAGTCACTGATCTTCACGGATTCTGGAAGTCACTGATCATCACGGATGCTGGAAGTCACTGATATTCATGGATTTTGGAAGTCACTGACCATCATGGATGCTCGAAGTCACTGACCATCACGGATGCTGGAATAAACTGATCACGATGCTGGAAGTCACTGATCATCATGGATGCTGGAAGTCACTGATCACAGATGCTGGAAGTCACTGATCATCACGGATGCTGGAAATCACTGATCACGGATGCTGGAAGTCACTGATCATCGCGGATTCTAAAGTCACTGACCATCATGGATGCCGGAAGTCACTGATCATCATGGATGCTGGAAGTCACTGATCATCATGGATGCTGGAAGTCACTGATCATCACTGATGCTGGAAGTCACTGATCATCATGGATGCTCGAAGTCACTGCCCATCATGGATGCTGGATGTCACTGACCATCACGGATGCTGGAAGTCACTGATCATCACGGATGCTGGAAGTCACTGATCACAGATGCTGGAAGTCACTGATTATCACCGATGCAGGAAGTCACTGATCATCACGGATGCTGGAAGTCACTGATCACGGATGCTGGAAGTCACTAATCATCATGGATGCTGTAAGTCACTGACCATCATGGATGCTCGAAGTCACTGACTATCACGGATGCAGGATGACACTGATCACGGATTCTGGAAGTCACTGATCATCACGGATGCTGGAAGTCACTGATAATCATGGATTTTGCAAGTCATTGACCATCATGGATGCTCGAAGTCACTGACCATCACGGATGCTGGAAGTCACTGATCTTCATGGATGCTGGAAGTCACTGATCACAGATGCTGGCAGTCACTGATCATCACGGATGCTGGAAATCACTCATCACGGATGCTGGGAGTCACTGATCATCACGTAAGCTGGAAGTCAATGATCCTCATGGATGCTGGAAGGCACTGATCATCACTGATGCTGGAAGTCACTGATCATCACGGATGCTGGAAGTCACTGATCATCACGGATGCTGGAAGTCACTGATCACGGATGCTGGAAGACACTGATCATCACGGATGCTGGAAGTCACTGATCATCACGGCTGCTGGAAGTCACTGATCACGGATGCCGGAAGTCACTAATCATCTTGGATGCTGTAAGTCACTGACCATCATGGATGCTTTAAGTCACTGATCACGGATACTGGAAGTCACTGATCATCACGGATGCTGGAAGTCACTGATCACGGATGCTGGAAGACACTGATCTTCACGGATTCTGGAAGTCACTGATAAACATGGATTTTGGAAGTCACTGACCATCATGGATGCTCGAAGTCACTGACCATCACGGATGCTGGAAGACAGTGATCACGGATGCTGGAAGTCACTGATCGTCAAGGATGCTGGAAGTCACAGCTCATCATGGATGCTGGAAGTCACTGATCACAGATGCTGGAAGTCACTGATCATCACGGATGCTGGAAGTCACTGATCACAGATGCTGGAAGTCACTGATCATCACGGATGCAGGAAGTCACTGATCATCACGGATGCTGGAAGTCACTGATCACGGATGCTGGAAGTCACTTATCATCATGGATGTTGTAAGTCACTGACCGTCATGGATGCTCGAAGTCACTGACTATCACGGATGCAGGATGACACTGATCACGGATGCTGGAAGACACTGATCTGCACGGATTCTGGAAGTCACTGATCATCACGGATGCTGGAAGTCACTGATAATCATGGATTTTGCAAGTCATTGACCATCAAGGATGCTCGAAGTCACTGACCATCACGGATGCTGGAAGTCACTGATCTTCATGGATGCTGGAAGTCACTGATCACAGATGCTGGCAGTCACTGATCATCACGGATGCTGGAAATCACTGATCACGGATGCTGGGAGTCACTGATCATCACGTAAGCTGGAAGTCACTGATCCTCATGGATGCTGGAAGTCACTGATCATCACTGATGCTGGAAGTCACTGATCATCACGGATGCTGGAAGTCACTGATCATCACGGATGCTGGAAGTCACTGATCACGGATGCTGGAAGACACTGATCATCACGGATGCTGGAAGTCACTGATCATCACGGATGCTGGAAGTCACTGATCACGGATGCCGGAAGTCACTAATCATCTTGGATGCTGTAAGTCACTGACCATCATGGATGCTTTAAGTCACTGATCACGGATACTGGAAGTCACTGATCATGATGCTGGAAGTCACTGACCATCATGCATGCTCGATGTCACTGACCATCACGGATGCTGGAAGTCACTGTTCACGGATGCTGGGAGTCACTATTCATCACGGATTCTAAAGTCACTGACCATCATGGATGCTGGAAGTCACTGTTCATCATGGATGCTAGAAGTCATCGATCACGGATGCTGGAAGTCACTGCTCATCATGGATACAGGAAGTCACTGATCACGTATGCTGGAAGTCACTGATCATCACGGAAGCTGGAAGTCACTGATCACGGATGCTGGAAGACACTGATCTTCATGGATTCTGGAAGTCACTGATCATCACGGATGCTGGAAGTCACTGATAATCATGGATTTTGGAAGTCACTGACCATCATGGATGCTCGAAGTCACTGACCATCACGGATGCTGGAAGACACTGATCATGATGCTGGAAGTCACTGATCATCACGGAAGTTGGAAATCGCTGATCACAGATGCTGGAAGACACTGATCATCACGGATGCTGGAAGTCACTGATCACGGATGCTGGAAGTCACTAATCATCATGGATGCTGTAAGTCACTGACCATCATGGATACAGGAAGTCACTGATCACGGATGCTGGAAGTCACTAATCATCATGGATGCTGTAAGTCACTGACCATCATGGATACAGGAAGTCACAGATCATCACGGATGCTGGAAGTCACTGATGATCACGGATGCCGGAAGTCACTGATCATGGATGCTGGAAGTCACTAATCATCATGGATGCTGTAAGTCACTGACCATCATGGATGCTCGAAGTCACTGACTATCACGGATGCTGGATGACACTGATCACGGATGCTGGAAGTCACTGATCACGGATGCTGGAAGGCACTGATCATCACGGATGCTGGAAGTCACTGATCACAGATGCTGGAAGTCACTGATCGTCACAAATGACGGAAGGCACTGATCATCATGGATGCTGGAAGTCACTGATCACGGATGCTGGAAGTCACTGATCATCACGGATGCTGGAAGTCACTGATCACGGATGCTGGAAGACACTGATCTTCAAGGATGCTGGAAATCACTGATCACGGATGCTGGGAGTCACTGATCATCACGTAAGCTGGAAGTCACTGATCCTCATGGATGCTGGAAGTCACTGATCATCACTGATGCTGGAAGTCACTGATCATCACGGATGCTGGAAGTCACTGATCATCACGGATGCTGGAAGTCACTGATCACGGATGCTGGAAGACACTGATCATCACGGATGCTGGAAGTCACTGATCATCACGGATGCTGGAAGTCACTGATCACGGATGCCGGAAGTCACTAATCATCTTGGATGCTGTAAGTCAGTGACCATCATGGATGCTTTAAGTCACTGATCACGGATACTGGAAGTCACTGATCATCACGGATGCTGGAAGACACTGATCATGATGCTGGAAGTCACTGACCATCATGCATGCTCGATGTCACTGACCATCACGGATGCTGGAAGTCACTGTTCACGGATGCTGGGAGTCACTATTCATCACGGATTCTAAAGTCACTGACCATCATGGATGCTGGAAGTCACTGTTCATCATGGATGCTAGAAGTCATCGATCACGGATGCTGAAAGTCACTGCTCATCATGGAAGCTGGAAGTCACTGATCACGGATGCTGGAAGACACTGATCTTCACGGATTCTGGAAGTCACTGATCATCACGGATGCTGGAAGTCACTGATAATCATGGATTTTGGAAGTCACTGACCATCATGGATGCTCGAAGTCACTGACAATCACGGATGCTGGAAGACACTGATCATGATGCTGGAAGTCACTGATCATCACGGATGTTGGAAATCGCTGATCACAGATGCTGGAAGACACTGATCATCACGGATGCTGGAAGTCACTGATCACGGATGCTGGAAGTCACTAATCATCATGGATGCTGTAAGTCACTGACCATCATGGATACAGGAAGTCACTGATCACGGATGCTGGAAGTCACTAATCATCATGGATGCTGTAAGTCACTGACCATCATGGATACAGGAAGTCACAGATCATCACGGATGCTGGAAGTCACTGATGATCACGGATGCCGGAAGTCACTGATCATGGATGCTGGAAGTCACTAATCATCATGGATGCTGTAAGTCACTGACCATCATGGATGCTCGAAGTCACTGACTATCACGGATGCTGGATGACACTGATCACGGATGCTGGAAGTCACTGATCACGGATGCTGGAAGTCACTGATCATCACGGATGCTGGAAGTCACTGATCACAGATGCTGGAAGTCACTGATCGTCACAAATGACGGAAGGCACTGATCATCATGGATGCTGGAAGTCACTGATCACGGATGCTGGAAGTCACTGATCATCACGGATGCTGGAAGTCACTGATCACGGATGCTGGAAGACACTGATCTTCACGGATTCTGGAAGTCGCTGATCATCATGGATGCTGGAAGTCACTGATAATCATGGATTTTGGAAGTCACTGACCATCATGGATTTTGGAAGTCACTGACCATCATGGATGCTCGAAGTCACTGACCATCACGAATGCTGGAAGACACTGATCATGATGCTGTAAGTCACTGATCATCATGGATGCTGGAAGACACTGATCATGATGCTGTAAGTCACTGATCATCATGGATGCTGGAAGTCACTGATCACAGATGCTGGCAGTCACTGATCATTACGGAAGCTGGAAGTCACTGATCACGGATGCTGGAAGTCACTGATCTTCACGGATTCTGGAAGTCAGTGATCATCACGGATGCTGGAAGTCACTGATATTCATGGATTTTGGAAGTCACTGACTATCATGGATGCTCGAAGTCACTGACCATCACGGATGCTGGAATACACTGATCACGATGCTGGAAGTCACTGATCATCATGGATGCTGGAAGTCACTGATCACAGATGCTGGAAGTCACTGATCATCACGGATGCTGGAAATCACTGATCACGGATGCTGGAAGTCACTGATCATCGCGGATTCTAAAGTCACTGATCATCATGGATGCCGGAAGTCACTGATCATCATGGATGCTGGAAGTCACTGATCATCATGGATGCTGGAAGTCACTGATCACAGATGCTGGCAGTCACTGATCATTACGGAAGCTGGAAGTCACTGATCACGGATGCTGGAAGTCACTGATCTTCACGGATTCTGGAAGTCACTGATCATCACGGATGCTGGAAGTCACTGATATTCATGGATTTTGGAAGTCACTGACTATCATGGATGCTCGAAGTCACTGACCATCACGGATGCTGGAATACACTGATCACGATGCTGGAAGTCACTGATCATCATGGATGCTGGAAGTCACTGATCACAGATGCTGGAAGTCACTGATCATCATGGATGCTGGAAGTCACTGATCATCATGGATGCTGGAAGTCACTGATCATCACTGATGCTGGAAGTCACTGATCATCATGGATGCTCGAAGTCACTGACCATCATGGATGCTGGATGTCACTGACCATCACGGATGCTGGAAGTCACTGATCATCAGGGATGCTGGAAGTCACTGATCACAGATGCTGGAAGTCACTGATCATCACGGATGCAGGAAGTCACTGATCATCACGGATGCTGGAAGTCACTGATCACGGATGCTGGAAGTCACTAATCATCATGGATGCTGTAAGTCACTGACCATCATGGATGCTCGAAGTCACTGACTATCACGGATGCAGGATGACACTGATCACGGATGCTGGAAGACACTGATCTGCACGGATTCTGGAAGTCACTGATCATCACGGATGCTGGAAGTCACTGATAAACATGGATTTTGCATCTCATTGACCATCATGGATGCTCGAAGTCACTGACCATCACGGATGCTGGAAGTCACTGATCTTCATGGATGCTGGAAGTCACTGATCACAGATGCTGGCAGTCACTGATCATCACGGATGCTGGAAATCACTGATCACGGATGCTGGGAGTCAATGATCATCACGTAAGCTGGAAGTCACTGATCCTCATGGATGCTGGAAGTCACTGATCATCACTGATGCTGGAAGTCACTGATCATCACGGATGCTCGAAGTCACTGATCATCACGGATGCTGGAAGTCACTGATCACGGATGCTGGAAGACACTGATCATCACGGATGCTGGAAGTCACTGATCATCACGGATGCTGGAAGTCACTGATCACGGATGCCGGAAGTCACTAATCATCTTGGATGCTGTAAGTCACTGACCATCATGGATGCTTTAAGTCACTGATCATGGATACTGGAAGTCACTGATCATCACGGATGCTGGAAGACACTGATCATGATGCTGGAAGTCACTGACCATCATGCATGCTCGATGTCACTGACCATCACGGATGCTGGAAGTCACTGTTCACGGATGCTGGGAGTCACTATTCAACACAGATTCTAAAGTCACTGACCATGATGCTGGAAGTCACTGATCATCATGGATGCTGGAAGTCACTGATCACAGATGCTGGAAGTCACTGATCATCAAGGATGCTGGAAGTCACTGACCATCACGGATGCTGGAAGTCACTGATCATGGATGCTGGAAGTCACTGTTCATCATGGATGCTGGAAGTCACTGATCATGGATGCTGGAAGTCACTGTTCATCATGGATGCTGGAAGTCACTGATCATCATGGATGCTAGAAGTCACTGATCATCATGGATGCTAGACGTCACAGATCACGGATGCTGGAAGTCACTGATCACGGATGTGGGAAGTCACTGATCATCATGGATGCAGGAATTCACTGATAGCGGATGCTGGATGTCACTGACCATCACGGATGCTGGAAGACACTGATCATGATGCTGGAAGTCACTGAACATCATGGATGCTGGAAGTCACTGATCACGGATGCTGGAAGTCACTGATCATCACGGATGCTGGAAGTCACTGACCACGGATGCTGGAAGACACTGATCTTCACGGATTCTGGAAGTCACTGATCATCACGGATGCTGGAAGTCACTGATAATCATGGATTTTGGAAGTCACTGACCATCATGGATGCTCGAAGTCACTGACCATCACGGATGCTGGAAGACACTGATCATGATGCTGGAAGTCACTGATCATCACGGATGTTGGAAATCGCTGATCACAGATGCTGGAAGACACTGATCATCACGGATGCTGGAAGTCACTGATCACGGATGCTGGAAGTCACTAATCATCATGGATGCTGTAAGTCACTGACCATCATGGATACAGGAAGTCACTGATCACGGATGCTGGAAGTCACTAATCATCATGGATGCTGTAAGTCACTGACCATCATGGATACAGGAAGTCACAGATCATCACGGATGCTGGAAGTCACTGATGATCACGGATGCCGGAAGTCACTGATCATGGATGCTGGAAGTCACTAATCATCATGGATGCTGTAAGTCACTGACCATCATGGAAGCTCGAAGTCACTGACTATCACGGATGCTGGATGACACTGATCACGGATGCTGGAAGTCACTGATCTTCACGGATTCTGGAAGTCACTGATCATCACGGATGCTGGAAGTCACTGATATTCATGGATTTTGGAAGTCACTGACTATCATGGATGCTCGAAGTCACTGACCATCACGGATGCTGGAATACACTGATCACGATGCTGGAAGTCACTGATCATCATGGATGCTGGAAGTCACTGATCACAGATGCTGGAAGTCACTGATCATCACGGATGCTGGAAATCAATGATCACGGATGCTGGAAGTCACTGATCATCGCGGATTCTAAAGTCACTGACCATCATGGATGCCGGAAGTCACTGATCATCATGGATGCTGGAAGTCACTGATCATCATGGATGCTGGAAGTCACTGATCATCACTGATGCTGGAAGTCACTGATCATCATGGATGCTCGAAGTCACTGACCATCATGGATGCTGGATGTCACTGACCATCACGGATGCTGGAAGTCACTGATCATCAGGGATGCTGGAAGTCACTGATCACAGATGCTGGAAGTCACTGATCATCACGGATGCAGGAAGTCACTGATCATCACGGATGCTGGAAGTCACTGATCACGGATGCTGGAAGTCACTAATCATCATGGATGCTGTAAGTCACTGACCATCATGGATGCTCGAAGTCACTGACTATCACGGATGCAGGATGACACTGATCACGGATGCTGGATGACACTGATCTGCACGGATTCTGGAAGTCACTGATCATCACGGATGCTGGAAGTCACTGATAAACATGGATTTTGCATGTCATTGACCATCATGGATGCTCGAAGTCACTGACCATCACGAATGCTGGAAGTCACTGATCTTCATGGATGCTGGAAGTCACTGATCACAGATGCTGGCAGTCACTGATCATCACGGATGCTGGAAATCACTGATCACGGATGCTGGGAGTCACTGATCATCACGTAAGCTGGAAGTCACTGATCCTCATGGATGCTGGAAGTCACTGATCATCACTGATGCTGGAAGTCACTGATCATCACGGATGCTGGAAGTCACTGATCATCACGGATGCTGGAAGTCACTGATCACGGATGCTGGAAGACACTGATCATCACGGATGCTGGAAGTCACTGATCATCACGGATGCTGGAAGTCACTGATCACGGATGCCGGAAGTCACTAATCATCTTGGATGCTGTAAGTCACTGACCATCATGGATGCTTTAAGTCACTGATCATGGATACTGGAAGTCACTGATCATCACGGATGCTGGAAGACACTGATCATGATGCTGGAAGTCACTGACCATCATGCATGCTCGATGTCACTGACCATCACGGATGCTGGAAGTCACTGTTCACGGATGCTGGGAGTCACTATTCATCACAGATTCTAAAGTCACTGACCATGATGCTGGAAGTCACTGATCATCATGGATGCTGGAAGTCACTGATCACAGATGCTGGAAGTCACTGATCATCAAGGATGCTGGAAGTCACTGACCATCACGGATGCTGGAAGTCACTGATCATGGATGCTGGAAGTCACTGTTCATCATGGATGCTGGAAGTCACTGATCATGGATGCTGGAAGTCACTGTTCATCATGGATGCTGGAAGTCACTGATCATCATGGATGCTAGAAGTCACTGATCATCATGGATGCTAGACGTCACTGATCACGGATGCTGGAAGTCACTGATCACGGATGTGGGAAGTCACTGATCATCATGGATGCAGGAATTCACTGATAGCGGATGCTGGATGTCACTGATCATCACAGATGCCGGAAGTAACTGATCATTATGGATGCTGGAAGTCACTGATAATCATGGATTTTGGAAGTCACTGACCATCACGGATGCTGGAAGACACTGATCATGATGCTGGAAGTCACTGAACATCATGGATGCTGGAAGTCACTGATCACGGATGCTGGAAGTCACTGATCATCATGGATGCTGGAAGTCACTGATCACGGATGCTGGAAGACACTGATCTTCACGGATTCTGGAAGTCACTGATCATCACGGATGCTGGAAGTCACTGATAATCATGGATTTTGGAAGTCACTGACCATCATGGATGCTCGAAGTCACTGACCATCACGGATGCTGGAAGACACTGATCATGATGCTGGAAGTCACTGATCATCACGGATGTTGGAAATCGCTGATCACAGATGCTGGAAGACACTGATCATCACGAATGCTGGAAGTCACTGATCACGGATGCTGGAAGTCACTAATCATCATGGATGATGTAAGTCACTGACCATCATGGATACAGGAAGTCACTGATCACGGATGCTGGAAGTCACTAATCATCATGGATGCTGTAAGTCACTGACCATCATGGATACAGGAAGTCACAGATCATCACGGATGCTGGAAGTCACTGATGATCACGGATGCCGGAAGTCACTGATCATGGATGCTGGAAGTCACTAATCATCATGGATGCTGTAAGTCACTGACCATCATGGAAGCTCGAAGTCACTGACTTTCACGGATGCTGGATGACACTGATCACGGATGCTGGAAGTCACTGATCACGGATGCTGGAAGTCACTGATCATCACGGATGCTGGAAGTCACTGATCACAGATGCTGGAAGTCACTGATCGTCACAAATGACGGAATACACTGATCATCATGGATGCTGGAAGTCACTGATCACGGATGCTGGAAGACACTGATCTTCACGGATTCTGGAAGTCGCTGATCATCATGGATGCTGGAAGTCACTGATAATCATGGATTTTGGAAGTCACTGACCATCATGGATTTTGGAAGTCACTGACCATCATGGATGCTCGAAGTCACTGACCATCACGAATGCTGGAAGACACTGATCATGATGCTGTAAGTCACTGATCATCATGGATGCTGGAAGTCACTGATCACAGATGCTGGCAGTCACTGATCATCACGGAAGCTGGAAGTCACTGATCACGGATGCTGGAAGTCACTGATCTTCACGGATTCTGGAAGTCACTGATCATCACGGATGCTGGAAGTCACTGATATTCATGGATTTTGGAAGTCACTGACCATCATGGATGCTCGAAGTCCCTGACCATCACGGATGCTGGAATACACTGATCACGATGCTGGAAGTCACTGATCATCATGGATGCTGGAAGTCACTGATCACAGATGCTGGAAGTCACTGATCATCACGGATGCTGGAAATCACTGATCACGGATGCTGGAAGTCACTGATCATCGCGGATTCTAAAGTCACTGACCATCATGGATGCCGGAAGTCACTGATCATCAAGGATGCTGGAAGTCACTGACCGTCACGGATGCTGGAAGTCACTGATCATGGATGCTGGAAGTCACTGTTCATCATGGATGCTGGAAGTCACTGATCATGGATGCTGGAAGTCACTGTTCATCATGGATGCTGGAAGTCACTGATCATAATGGATGCTAGAAGTCACTGATCATCATGGATGCTAGACGTCACTGATCACGGATGCTGGAAGTCACTGATCACGGATGTGGGAAGTCACTGATCATCATGGATGCAGGAATTCACTGATAGCGGATGCTGGATGTCACTGATCATCACAGATGCCGGAAGTAACTGATCATTATGGATGCTGGAAGTCACTGATAATCATGGATTTTGGAAGTCACTGACCATCACGGATGCTGGAAGACACTGATCATGATGCTGGAAGTCACTGAACATCATGGATGCTGGAAGTCACTGATCACGGATGCTGGAAGTCACTGATCATCACGGATGCTGGAAGTCACTGATCACGGATGCTGGAAGACACTGATCTTCACGGATTCTGGAAGTCACTGATCATCACGGATGCTGGAAGTCACTGATAATCATGGATTTTGGAAGTCACTGACCATCACGGATGCTGGAAGACACTGATCATGATGCTGGAAGTCACTGATCATCACGGATGTTGGAAATCGCTGATCACAGATGCTGGAAGACACTGATCATCACGGATGCTGGAAGTCACTGATCACGGATGCTGGAAGTCACTAATCATCATGGATGCTGTAAGTCACTGACCATCATGGATACAGGAAGTCACTGATCACGGATGCTGGAAGTCACTAATCATCATGGATGCTGTAAGTCACTGACCATCATGGATACAGGAAGTCACAGATCATCACGGATGCTGGAAGTCACTGATGATCACGGATGCCGGAAGTCACTGATCATGGATGCTGGAAGTCACTAATCATCATGGATGCTGTAAGTCACTGACCATCATGGATGCTCGAAGTCACTGACTATCACGGATGCTGGATGACACTGATCACGAATGCTGGAAGTCACTGATCACGGATGCTGGAAGTCACTGATCATCACGGATGCTGGAAGTCACTGATCACAGATGCTGGAAGTCACTGATCGTCACAAATGACGGAAGACACTGATCATCATGGATGCTGGAAGTCACTGATCACGGATGCTGGAAGTCACTGATCATCACGGATGCTGGAAGTCACTGATCACGGATGCTGGAAGACACTGATCTTCACGGATTCTGGAAGTCGCTGATCATCATGGATGCTGGAAGTCACTGATAATCATGGATTTTGGAAGTCACTGACCATCATGGATTTTGGAAGTCACTGACCATCATGGATGCTCGAAGTCACTGACCATCACGAATGCTGGAAGACACTGATCATGATGCTGTAAGTCACTGATCATCATGGATGCTGGAAGTCACTGATCACAGATGCTGGCAGTCACTGATCATCACGGAAGCTGGAAGTCACTGATCACGGATGCTGGAAGTCACTGATCTTCACGGATTCTGGAAGTCACTGATCATCACGGATGCTGGAAGTCACTGATATTCATGGATTTTGGAAGTCACTGACCATCATGGATGCTCGAAGTCCCTGACCATCACGGATGCTGGAATACACTGATCACGATGCTGGAAGTCACTGATCATCATGGATGCTGGAAGTCACTGATCACAGATGCTGGAAGTCACTGATCATCACGGATGCTGGAAATCACTGATCACGGATGCTGGAAGTCACTGATCATCGCGGATTCTAAAGTCACTGACCATCATGGATGCCGGAAGTCACTGATCATCATGGATGCTGGAAGTCACTGATCATCATGGATGCTGGAAGTCACTGATCATCACTGATGCTGGAAGTCACTGATCATCATGGATGCTCGAAGTCACTGACCATCATGGATGCTGGATGTCACTGACCATCACGGATGCTGGAAGTCACTGATCATCAGGGATGCTGGAAGTCACTGATCACAGATGCTGGAAGTCACTGATCATCACGGATGCTGGAAGTCACTGATCACGGATGCTGTAAGTCACTAATCATCATGGATGCTGTAAGTCACTGACCATCATGGATGCTCGAAGTCACTGATAATCATGGATTTTGCAAGTCATTGACCATCATGGATGCTCGAAGTCACTGACCATCACGGATGCTGGAAGTCACTGATCTTCATGGATGCTGGAAGTCACTGATCACAGATGCTGGCAGTCACTGATCATCACGGATGCTGGAAATCACTGATCACGGATGCTGGGAGTCACTGATCATCACGTAAGCTGGAAGTCACTGATCCTCATGGATGCTGGAAGTCACTGATCATCACTGATGCTGGAAGTCACTGATCATCACGGATGCTCGAAGTCACTGACCATCATGGATGCTGGATGTCACTGACCATCACGGATGCTGGAAGTCACTGATCATCAGGGATGCTGGAAGTCACTGATCACAGATGCTGGAAGTCACTGATCATCACGGATGCTGGAAGTCACTGATCACGGATGCTGGAAGTCACTAATCATCATGGATGCTGTAAGTCACTGACCATCATGGATGCTCGAAGTCACTGATAATCATGGATTTTGCAAGTCATTGACCATCATGGATGCTCGAAGTCACTGACCATCACGGATGCTGGAAGTCACTGATCTTCATGGATGCTGGAAGTCACTGATCACAGATGCTGGCAGTCACTGATCATCACGGATGCTGGAAATCACTGATCACGGATGCTGGGAGTCACTGATCATCACGTAAGCTGGAAGTCACTGATCCTCATGGATGCTGGAAGTCACTGATCATCACTGATGCTGGAAGTCACTGATCATCACGGATGCTGGAAGTCACTGATCATCACGGATGCTGGAAGTCACTGATCACGGATGCTGGAAACACTGATCATCACGGATGCTGGAAGTCACTGATCATCACGGATGCTGGAAGTCACTGATCACGGATGCCGGAAGTCACTAATCATCTTGGATGCTGTAAGTCACTGACCATCATGGATGCTTTAAGTCACTGATCACGGATAATGGAAGTCACTGATCATCACGGATGCTGGAAGACACTGATCATGATGCTGGAAGTCACTGACCATCATGCATGCTCGATGTCACTGACCATCACGGATGCTGGTAGTCACTGTTCACGGATGCTGGGAGTCACTATTCATCACCGATTCTAAAGTCACTGACCATGATGCTGGAAGTCACTGATCATCATGGATGCTGGAAGTCACTGATCACAGATGCTGGAAGTCACTGATCATCAAGGATGCTGGAAGTCACTGACCATCACGGATGCTGGAAGTCACTGATCATGGATGCTGGAAGTCACTGTTCATCATGGATGCTGGAAGTCACTGATCATGGATGCTGGAAGTCACTGTTCATCATGGATGCTGGAAGTCACTGATCATCATGGATGCTAGAAGTCACTGATCATCATGGATGCTAGACGTCACTGATCACGGATGCTGGAAGTCACTGATCACGGATGTGGGAAGTCACTGATCATCATGGAAGCAGGAATTCACTGATAGCGGATGCTGGATGTCACTGATCATCACAGATGCCGGAAGTAACTGATCATTATGGATGCTGGAAGTCACTGATAATCATGGATTTTGGAAGTCACTGACCATCACGGATGCTGGAAGACACTGATCATGATGCTCGAAGTCACTGAACATCATGGATGCTGGAAGTCACTGATCACGGATGCTGGAAGTCACTGATCATCACGGATGCTGGAAGTCACTGATCACGGATGCTGGAAGTCACTAATCATCATGGATGCTGTAAGTCACTGACCATCATGGATGCTCGAAGTCACTGATAATCATGGATTTTGCAAGTCATTGACCATCATGGATGCTCGAAGTCACTGACCATCATGGATGCTGGAAGTCACTGATCTTCATGGATGCTGGAAGTCACTGATCACAGATGCTGGCAGTCACTGATCATCACGGATGCTGGAAATCACTGATCACGGATGCTGGGAGTCACTGATCATCACGTAAGCTGGAAGTCACTGATCCTCATGGATGCTGGAAGTCACTGATCATCACTGATGCTGGAAGTCACTGATCATCACGGATGCTGGAAGTCACTGATCATCACGGATGCTGGAAGTCACTGATCACGGATGCTGGAAACACTGATCATCACGGATGCTGGAAGTCACTGATCATCACGGATGCTGGAAGTCACTGATCACGGATGCCGGAAGTCACTAATCATCTTGGATGCTGTAAGTCACTGACCATCATGGATGCTTTAAGTCACTGATCACGGATACTGGAAGTCACTGATCATCACGGATGCTGGAAGACACTGATCATGATGCTGGAAGTCACTGACCATCATGCATGCTCGATGTCACTGACCATCACGGATGCTGGAAGTCACTGTTCACGGATGCTGGGAGTCACTATTCATCACCGATTCTAAAGTCACTGACCATGATGCTGGAAGTCACTGATCATCATGGATGCTGGAAGTCACTGATCACAGATGCTGGAAGTCACTGATCATCAAGGATGCTGGAAGTCACTGACCATCACGGATGCTGGAAGTCACTGATCATCACGGATGCTGGAAGTCACTGATCACGGATGCCGGAAGTCACTAATCATCTTGGATGCTGTAAGTCACTGACCATCATGGATGCTTTAAGTCACTGATCACGGATACTGGAAGTCACTGATCATCACGGATGCTGGAAGACACTGATCATGATGCTGGAAGTCACTGACCATCATGCATGCTCGATGTCACTGACCATCACGGATGCTGGAAGTCACTGTTCACGGATGCTGGGAGTCACTATTCATCACCGATTCTAAAGTCACTGACCATGATGCTGGAAGTCACTGATCATCATGGATGCTGGAAGTCACTGATCACAGATGCTGGAAGTCACTGATCATCAAGGATGCTGGAAGTCACTGACCATCACGGATGCTGGAAGTCACTGATCATGGATGCTGGAAGTCACTGTTCATCATGGATGCTGGAAGTCACTGATCATGGATGCTGGAAGTCACTGTTCATCATGGATGCTGGAAGTCACTGATCATCATGGATGCTAGAAGTCACTGATCATCATGGATGCTAGACGTCACTGATCACGGATGCTGGAAGTCACTGATCACGGATGTGGGAAGTCACTGATCATCATGGAAGCAGGAATTCACTGATAGCGGATGCTGGATGTCACTGATCATCACAGATGCCGGAAGTAACTGATCATTATGGATGCTGGAAGTCACTGATAATCATGGATTTTGGAAGTCACTGACCATCACGGATGCTGGAAGACACTGATCATGATGCTCGAAGTCACTGAACATCATGGATGCTGGAAGTCACTGATCACGGATGCTGGAAGTCACTGATCATCACGGATGCTGGAAATCACTGATCACGGATGCTTGGAGTCACTGATCATTGCGGATTCTAAAGTCACTGACCATCATGGATGCCGGAAGTCACTGATCATCATGGATGCTGGAAGTCACTAACCATCACGGATGCTGGAAGTCACTGATCATCATGGATGCTGGAAGTCACTGATCACAGATGCTAGAAGTCACTGATCATCACGGATGCTGGAAGTCACTGATGATCACGGATGCTGGAAGTCACTGATCACGGATGCTGGAAGTCACTAATCATCATGGATGCTGTAAGTCACTGACCATCATGGATGCTCGAAGTCACTGACCATCACGGATGCTGGAAGACAGTGATCACGGATGCTGGAAGTCACTGATCGTCAAGGATGCTGGTAGTCACTGCTCATCATGGATGCTGGAAGTCACTGATGATCACAGATGCTGGAAGTCACTGATCAAGGATGCTGGAAGACACTGATCTTCACGGATTCTGGAAGTCACTGATAATCACGGATGCTGGAAGTCACTGATAATCATGGATTTTGGAATTCACTGACCATTATGGATGCTCGAAGTCATTGACCATCACGGGGGCTGGAATACACTGATCATGATGCTGGAAGTCACTGATCATCATGGATGCTGGAAGTCACCGATCACAGATGCTGGCAGTCACTGATCATCACTGATGCTGGAAATCACTGATCACGGATGCTGGGAGACAATGATCATCACGTATGCTGGAAGTCACTGATCCTCATGGATGCTGGAAGTCACTGATCATCACTGATGCTGGAAGTCACTGATCATCACGGATGCTGGAAGTCACTGATCATCACGGATGCTGGAAGTCACTGATCACGGATGCTGGAAGACACTGATCATCACGGATGCTGGAAGTCACTGAGAACGGATGCTGGAAGACTCTGATCATCACGGATGCTGGAAGACACTGATCATCATGGATGCTGGAAGTCACTGATCACGGATGCTGGAAGTCACTGATCATCACGGATGATGGAAGTCACTGATAATCATGGATGCTGGAAGTCACTAATCATCATGGATGCTGTAAGTCACTGACCATCATGGATGCTTTAAGTCACTGATCACGGATGCTGGAAGTCACTGATCATTACGGATGCTGGAAGTCACTGATCACGGATGCTGGAAGACACTGATCTTCACGGATTCTGGAAGTCATTGATCATCGCGGATGGTGGAAGTCACTGATAAACATGGATTTTGGAAGTCACTGACCATCATGGATGCTCGAAGTCACTGACAATCACGGATGCTGGAAGACACTGATCATGATGCTGGAAGTCACTGATCATCATGGATGCTGGAAGTCACTGATCACAGATGCTGGCAGTCACTGGTCATCACGGATGCTGGAAATCACTGATCACGGATGCTGGGAGTCACTGATCATCACGTATGCTGCAAGTCACTGATCCTCATGGATGCTGGAAGTCACTGATCATCACTGATGCTGGAAGTCACTGATCATCACGGATGCTGGAAGTCACTGATCATCACGGATGCTGGAAGTCACTGATCACGGATGCTGGAAGACACTGATCATCACGGATGCTGGAAGTCACTGACCATCACGGATGCTGGAAGTCACTGATCATGATGCTGGAAGTCACTGATCATCACGGATGCTGGAAGTCACTGAACACGGATGCTGGAAGTCACTGATCATGATGCTGGAAGTCACTGATCATCATGGATGCTGGAAGTCACTGATCACTGATGCTGCAATTAACTGATCATTACGGATGCTGGAAGTCACTAATCATCACGGATTCTAAAGTCACTGACCATCATGGATGCCGGAAGTCACTGATCATCATGGATGCTGGAAGTCATTGATCATGGATGCTGGAAGTCACTGATCACGGATGCGGGAAGTCACTGATCATCATGGATGCAGGAATTCACTGATAGCGGATGCTGGATGTCACTGATCATCACAGATGCCGGAAGTAACTGATCATCATGGTTGCTGGAAGTCACTGATCATCACGGATCCTGTAAGTCACTGATCACGGATGCTGGAAGTCACTGATCATCACGGATTCTGGAAGTCACTGATCATCACGGATGCTGGAAGTCACTGATAATCATGGATTTTGGAAGTCACTGACCATAATGGATGCTCGAAGTCACTGACCATCACGGATGCTGGAAGACACTGATCATGATGCTGGAAGTCACTGATCATCATGGATGCTGGAAGTCTCTGATCACAGATGCTGGCAGTCACTGATCATCACGGATGCTGGAAATCACTGATCACGGATGCTGGGAGTCACTGATCATCACGGATGCTGGTAGACACTGATCACGGATGCTGGAAGACACTGATCTTCACGGATTCTGGAAGTCACTGATCATCACGGATGCTGGAAGTCACTGATAATCATGGATTTTGGAAGTCACTGACCATAATGGATGCTCGAAGTCACTGACCATCACGGATGCTGGAAGACACTGATGATGATGCTGGAAGTCACTGATCATCATGGATGCTGGAAGTCACTGATCACAGATGCTGGCAGTCACTGGTCATCACGGATGCTGGAAATCACTGATCACGGATGCTGGGAGTCACTGATCATCACTGATGCTTGAAGTCACTGCTCATCACGGATGCTGGAAGTCACTGATCATCAAGGATGCTGGAAGTCACTGATCATGGATGCTGGAAGACACTGATCATCACGGATGCTGGAAGTCACTGATCATCACGGATGCTGGAAGTCACTGAGCACGGATGCTGGAAGTCACTGATCATGATGCTGGAAGTCACTGATCATCATGGATGCTGGAAGTCTCTGATCACAGATGCTGGCAGTCACTGATCATCACGGATGCTGGAAATCACTGATCACGGATGCTGGGAGTCACTGATCATCACGGAGGCTGGTAGACACTGATCACGGATGCTGGAAGACACTGATCTTCACGGATTCTGGAAGTCACTGATCATCACGGATGCTGGAAGTCACTGATAATCATGGATTTTGGAAGTCACTGACCATAATGGATGCTCGAAGTCACTGACCATCACGGATGCTGGAAGACACTGATGATGATGCTGGAAGTCACTGATCATCACGGATGCTGGAAGTCACTGAGCACGGATGCTGGAAATCACTGATCACGGATGCTTGGAGTCACTGATCATCACTGATGCTTGAAGTCACTGCTCATCACGGATGCTGGAAGTCACTGATCATCAAGGATGCTGGAAGTCACTGATCATGGATGCTGGAAGACACTGATCATCACGGATGCTGGAAGTCACTGATCATCACGGATGCTGGAAGTCACTGATCATCACGGATGCTGGAAGTCACTGATCACGGATGCTGGAAGTCACTGATAATCATGGATTTTGGAAGTCACTGACCATCATGGATGCTCGAAGTCATTGACCATCATGGACGCTGGAATACACTGATCATGATGCTGGAAGTCACTGATCATCATGGATGCTGGAAGTCACTGATCACAGATGCTGGCAGTCACTGATCATCACGGATGCTGGAAATCACTGATCACGGATGCTGGAAGTCACTGATCATCACGGATGCTGGAAGTCGCTCATCACGGATGCTGGAAGACACTGATCTTCACGGATTCTGGAAGTCACTGATCATCACGGATGCTGGAAGTCACTGATAAACATGGATTTTGGAAGTCACTGACCATCATGGATGCTCGAAGTCACTGACCATCACGGCTGCTGGAAGACACTGATCACGGATGCTGGAAGTCACTGATAGTCAAGGATGCTGGAAGTCACTGCTCATCATGAATACTGGAAGTAACTGATCACGGATGCTGGAAGTCACTGATCCTCATGGATGCTGGAAGTCACTGATCATCACTGATGCTGGAAGTCACTGATAGTCAAGGATGCTGGAAGTCACTGCTCATCATGGATACTGGAAGTCACTGATCACTGATGCCGGAAGTCACTGATCATCATGGATGCAGGAACTCACTGATCGCGGATGCTGGATGTCACTGATCGTCACAGCTGCCAGAAGTAACTGATCATCATGGATGCTGGAAGTCACTGCTCCTCATGGATGTTCAAATTCACTGACCATCTCGGATGCTGGAAGTCACTGATCACGGATGCTGGAAGTCACTGATCACGGATGCCGGAAGACACTGATCATCATGGATGCTGGAAGTCACTGATCATCATGATGCTGGAAGTCACTGATAATCATGGATTTTGGAAGTCATTGACCATCATGGATGCTCAAAGTCACTGACCATCCCGGATGCTGGATGACACTGATCACAGATGCCGGAAGTCACTGATCACAGATGCCGGAAGTCACTGATCATCACGGATGCTGGAAGTCACTGATCATGATGCCGGAAGTCACTGATCATCACGGATGCTGGAAGTCACTGATCATGATGCTGGAAGTCACTAATCATCATGGATGCTGTAAGTCACTGACCATCATGGAAGCTCGAAGTCACTGACTATCACGGATGCTGGATGACACTGATCACGGATGCTGGAAGTCACTGATCACGGATGCTGGAAGTCACTGATCATCACGGATGCTGGAAGTCACTGATCACAGATGCTGGAAGTCACTGATCGTCACAAATGACGGAATACACTGATCATCATGGATGCTGGAAGTCACTGATCACGGATGCTGGAAGTCACTGATCATCACGGATGCTGGAAGTCACTGATCACGGATGCTGGAAGACACTGATCTTCACGGATTCTGGAAGTCGCTGATCATCATGGATGCTGGAAGTCACTGATAATCATGGATTTTGGAAGTCACTGACCATCATGGATTTTGGAAGTCACTGACCATCATGGATGCTCGAAGTCACTGACCATCACGAATGCTGGAAGACACTGATCATGATGCTGTAAGTCACTGATCATCATGGATGCTGAAAGTCACTGATCACAGATGCTGGCAGTCACTGATCATCACGGAAGCTGGAAGTCACTGATCACGGATGCTGGAAGTCACTGATCTTCACGGATTCTGGAAGTCACTGATCATCACGGATGCTGGAAGTCACTGATATTCATGGATTTTGGAAGTCACTGACCATCATGGATGCTCGAAGTCCCTGACCATCCCGGATGCTGGAATACACTGATCACGATGCTGGAAGTCACTGATCATCATGGATGCTGGAAGTCACTGATCACAGATGCTGGAAGTCACTGATCATCACGGATGCTGGAAATCACTGATCACGGATGCTGGAAGTCACTGATCATCGCGGATTCTAAAGTCACTGACCATCATGGATGCCGGAAGTCACTGATCATCAAGGATGCTGGAAGTCACTGACCATCACGGATGCTGGAAGTCACTGATCATGGATGCTGGAAGTCACTGTTCATCATGGATGCTGGAAGTCACTGATCATGGATGCTGGAAGTCACTGTTCATCATGGATGCTGGAAGTCACTGATCATCATGGATGCTAGAAGTCACTGATCATCATGGATGCTAGACGTCACTGATCACGGATGCTGGAAGTCACTGATCACGGATGTGGGAAGTCACTGATCATCATGGATGCAGGAATTCACTGATAGCGGATGCTGGATGTCACTGATCATCACAGATGCCGGAAGTAACTGATCATTATGGATGCTGGAAGTCACTGATAATCATGGATTTTGGAAGTCACTGACCATCACGGATGCTGGAAGACACTGATCATGATGCTGGAAGTCACTGAACATCATGGATGCTGGAAGTCACTGATCACGGATGCTGGAAGTCACTGATCATCACGGATGCTGGAAGTCACTGATCACGGATGCTGGAAGACACTGATCTTCACGGATTCTGGAAGTCACTGATCATCACGGATGCTGGAAGTCACTGATAATCATGGATTTTGGAAGTCACTGACCATCACGGATGCTGGAAGACACTGATCATGATGCTGGAAGTCACTGATCATCACGGATGTTGGAAATCGCTGATCACAGATGCTGGAAGACACTGATCATCACGGATGCTGGAAGTCACTGATCACGGATGCTGGAAGTCACTAATCATCATGGATGCTGTAAGTCACTGACCATCATGGATACAGGAAGTCACTGATCACGGATGCTGGAAGTCACTAATCATCATGGATGCTGTAAGTCACTGACCATCATGGATACAGGAAGTCACAGATCATCACGGATGCTGGAAGTCACTGATGATCACGGATGCCGGAAGTCACTGATCATGGATGCTGGAAGTCACTAATCATCATGGATGCTGTAAGTCACTGACCATCATGGATGCTCGAAGTCACTGACTATCACGGATGCTGGATGACACTGATCACGGATGCTGGAAGTCACTGATCACGGATGCTGGAAGTCACTGATCATCACGGATGCTGGAAGTCACTGATCACAGATGCTGGAAGTCACTGATCGTCACAAATGACGGAAGACACTGATCATCATGGATGCTGGAAGTCACTGATCACGGATGCTGGAAGTCACTGATCATCACGGATGCTGGAAGTCACTGATCACGGATGCTGGAAGACACTGATCTTCACGGATTCTGGAAGTCGCTGATCATCATGGATGCTGGAAGTCACTGATAATCATGGATTTTGGAAGTCACTGACCATCATGGATTTTGGAAGTCACTGACCATCATGGATGCTCGAAGTCACTGACCATCACGAATGCTGGAAGACACTGATCATGATGCTGTAAGTCACTGATCATCATGGATGCTGGAAGTCACTGATCACAGATGCTGGCAGTCACTGATCATCACGGAAGCTGGAAGTCACTGATCACGGATGCTGGAAGTCACTGATCTTCACGGATTCTGGAAGTCACTGATCATCACGGATGCTGGAAGTCACTGATATTCATGGATTTTGGAAGTCACTGACCATCATGGATGCTCGAAGTCCCTGACCATCACGGATGCTGGAATACACTGATCACGATGCTGGAAGTCACTGATCATCATGGATGCTGGAAGTCACTGATCACAGATGCTGGAAGTCACTGATCATCACGGATGCTGGAAATCACTGATCACGGATGCTGGAAGTCACTGATCATCGCGGATTCTAAAGTCACTGACCATCATGGATGCCGGAAGTCACTGATCATCATGGATGCTGGAAGTCACTGATCATCATGGATGCTGGAAGTCACTGATCATCACTGATGCTGGAAGTCACTGATCATCATGGATGCTCGAAGTCACTGACCATCATGGATGCTGGATGTCACTGACCATCACGGATGCTGGAAGTCACTGATCATCAGGGATGCTGGAAGTCACTGATCACAGATGCTGGAAGTCACTGATCATCACGGATGCTGGAAGTCACTGATCACGGATGCTGGAAGTCACTAATCATCATGGATGCTGTAAGTCACTGACCATCATGGATGCTCGAAGTCACTGATAATCATGGATTTTGCAAGTCATTGACCATCATGGATGCTCGAAGTCACTGACCATCACGGATGCTGGAAGTCACTGATCTTCATGGATGCTGGAAGTCACTGATCACAGATGCTGGCAGTCACTGATCATCACGGATGCTGGAAATCACTGATCACGGATGCTGGGAGTCACTGATCATCACGTAAGCTGGAAGTCACTGATCCTCATGGATGCTGGAAGTCACTGATCATCACTGATGCTGGAAGTCACTGATCATCACGGATGCTGGAAGTCACTGATCATCACGGATGCTGGAAATCACTGATCACGGATGCTGGAAACACTGATCATCACGGATGCTGGAAGTCACTGATCATCACGGATGCTGGAAGTCACTGATCACGGATGCCGGAAGTCACTAATCATCTTGGATGCTGTAAGTCACTGACCATCATGGATGCTTTAAGTCACTGATCACGGATACTGGAAGTCACTGATCATCACGGATGCTGGAAGACACTGATCATGATGCTGGAAGTCACTGACCATCATGCATGCTCGATGTCACTGACCATCACGGATGCTGGAAGTCACTGTTCACGGATGCTGGGAGTCACTATTCATCACCGATTCTAAAGTCACTGACCATGATGCTGGAAGTCACTGATCATCATGGATGCTGGAAGTCACTGATCACAGATGCTGGAAGTCACTGATCATCAAGGATGCTGGAAGTCACTGACCATCACGGATGCTGGAAGTCACTGATCATGGATGCTGGAAGTCACTGTTCATCATGGATGCTGGAAGTCACTGATCATGGATGCTGGAAGTCACTGTTCATCATGGATGCTGGAAGTCACTGATCATCATGGATGCTAGAAGTCACTGATCATCATGGATGCTAGACGTCACTGATCACGGATGCTGGAAGTCACTGATCACGGATGTGGGAAGTCACTGATCATCATGGAAGCAGGAATTCACTGATAGCGGATGCTGGATGTCACTGATCATCACAGATGCCGGAAGTAACTGATCATTATGGATGCTGGAAGTCACTGATAATCATGGATTTTGGAAGTCACTGACCATCACGGATGCTGGAAGACACTGATCATGATGCTCGAAGTCACTGAACATCATGGATGCTGGAAGTCACTGATCACGGATGCTGGAAGTCACTGATCATCACGGATGCTGGAAGTCACTGATCACGGATGCTGGAAGTCACTAATCATCATGGATGCTGTAAGTCACTGACCATCATGGATGCTCGAAGTCACTGATAATCATGGATTTTGCAAGTCATTGACCATCATGGATGCTCGAAGTCACTGACCATCACGGATGCTGGAAGTCACTGATCTTCATGGATGCTGGAAGTCACTGATCACAGATGCTGGCAGTCACTGATCATCACGGATGCTGGAAATCACTGATCACGGATGCTGGGAGTCACTGATCATCACGTAAGCTGGAAGACACTGATCCTCATGGATGCTGGAAGTCACTGATCATCACTGATGCTGGAAGTCACTGATCATCATGGATGCTCGAAGTCACTGACCATCATGGATGCTGGATGTCACTGACCATCACGGATGCTGGAAGTCACTGATCATCAGGGATGCTGGAAGTCACTGATCACAGATGCTGGAAGTCACTGATCATCACGGATGCTGGAAGTCACTGATCACGGATGCTGGAAGTCACTAATCATCATGGATGCTGTAAGTCACTGACCATCATGGATGCTCGAAGTCACTGATAATCATGGATTTTGCAAGTCATTGACCATCATGGATGCTCGAAGTCACTGACCATCACGGATGCTGGAAGTCACTGATCTTCATGGATGCTGGAAGTCACTGATCACAGATGCTGGCAGTCACTGATCATCACGGATGCTGGAAATCACTGATCACGGATGCTGGGAGTCACTGATCATCACGTAAGCTGGAAGTCACTGATCCTCATGGATGCTGGAAGTCACTGATCATCACTGATGCTGGAAGTCACTGATCATCACGGATGCTGGAAGTCACTGATCATCACGGATGCTGGAAGTCACTGATCACGGATGCTGGAAACACTGATCATCACGGATGCTGGAAGTCACTGATCATCACGGATGCTGGAAGTCACTGATCACGGATGCCGGAAGTCACTAATCATCTTGGATGCTGTAAGTCACTGACCATCATGGATGCTTTAAGTCACTGATCACGGATACTGGAAGTCACTGATCATCACGGATGCTGGAAGACACTGATCATGATGCTGGAAGTCACTGACCATCATGCATGCTCGATGTCACTGACCATCACGGATGCTGGAAGTCACTGTTCACGGATGCTGGGAGTCACTATTCATCACCGATTCTAAAGTCACTGACCATGATGCTGGAAGTCACTGATCATCATGGATGCTGGAAGTCACTGATCACAGATGCTGGAAGTCACTGATCATCAAGGATGCTGGAAGTCACTGACCATCACGGATGCTGGAAGTCACTGATCATGGATGCTGGAAGTCACTGTTCATCATGGATGCTGGAAGTCACTGATCATGGATGCTGGAAGTCACTGTTCATCATGGATGCTGGAAGTCACTGATCATCATGGATGCTAGAAGTCACTGATCATCATGGATGCTAGACGTCACTGATCACGGATGCTGGAAGTCACTGATCACGGATGTGGGAAGTCACTGATCATCATGGAAGCAGGAATTCACTGATAGCGGATGCTGGATGTCACTGATCATCACAGATGCCGGAAGTAACTGATCATTATGGATGCTGGAAGTCACTGATAATCATGGATTTTGGAAGTCACTGACCATCACGGATGCTGGAAGACACTGATCATGATGCTCGAAGTCACTGAACATCATGGATGCTGGAAGTCACTGATCACGGATGCTGGAAGTCACTGATCATCACGGATGCTGGAAGTCACTGATCACGGATGCTGGACGTCACTAATCATCATGGATGCTGTAAGTCACTGACCATCATGGATGCTCGAAGTCACTGATAATCATGGATTTTGCAAGTCATTGACCATCATGGATGCTCGAAGTCACTGACCATCACGGATGCTGGAAGTCACTGATCTTCATGGATGCTGGAAGTCACTGATCACAGATGCTGGCAGTCACTGATCATCACGGATGCTGGAAATCACTGATCACGGATGCTGGGAGTCACTGATCATCACGTAAGCTGGAAGTCACTGATCCTCATGGATGCTGGAAGTCACTGATCATCACTGATGCTGGAAGTCACTGATCATCACGGATGCTGGAAGTCACTGATCATCACGGATGCTGGAAGTCACTGATCACGGATGCTGGAAACACTGATCATCACGGATGCTGGAAGTCACTGATCATCACGGATGCTGGAAGTCACTGATCACGGATGCCGGAAGTCACTAATCATCTTGGATGCTGTAAGTCACTGACCATCATGGATGCTTTAAGTCACTGATCACGGATACTGGAAGTCACTGATCATCACGGATGCTGGAAGACACTGATCATGATGCTGGAAGTCACTGACCATCATGCATGCTCGATGTCACTGACCATCACGGATGCTGGAAGTCACTGTTCACGGATGCTGGGAGTCACTATTCATCACCGATTCTAAAGTCACTGACCATGATGCTGGAAGTCACTGATCATCATGGATGCTGGAAGTCACTGATCACAGATGCTGGAAGTCACTGATCATCAAGGATGCTGGAAGTCACTGACCATCACGGATGCTGGAAGTCACTGATCATGGATGCTGGAAGTCACTGTTCATCATGGATGCTGGAAGTCACTGATCATGGATGCTGGAAGTCACTGTTCATCATGGATGCTGGAAGTCACTGATCATCATGGATGCTAGAAGTCACTGATCATCATGGATGCTAGACGTCACTGATCACGGATGCTGGAAGTCACTGATCACGGATGTGGGAAGTCACTGATCATCATGGAAGCAGGAATTCACTGATAGCGGATGCTGGATGTCACTGATCATCACAGATGCCGGAAGTAACTGATCATTATGGATGCTGGAAGTCACTGATAATCATGGATTTTGGAAGTCACTGACCATCACGGATGCTGGAAGACACTGATCATGATGCTCGAAGTCACTGAACATCATGGATGCTGGAAGTCACTGATCACGGATGCTGGAAGTCACTGATCATCACGGATGCTGGAAATCACTGATCACGGATGCTTGGAGTCACTGATCATTGCGGATTCTAAAGTCACTGACCATCATGGATGCCGGAAGTCACTGATCATCATGGATGCTGGAAGTCACTAACCATCACGGATGCTGGAAGTCACTGATCATCATGGATGCTGGAAGTCACTGATCACAGATGCTAGAAGTCACTGATCATCACGGATGCTGGAAGTCACTGATGATCACGGATGCTGGAAGTCACTGATCACGGATGCTGGAAGTCACTAATCATCATGGATGCTGTAAGTCACTGACCATCATGGATGCTCGAAGTCACTGACCATCACGGATGCTGGAAGACAGTGATCACGGATGCTGGAAGTCACTGATCGTCAAGGATGCTGGTAGTCACTGCTCATCATGGATGCTGGAAGTCACTGATGATCACAGATGCTGGAAGTCACTGATCAAGGATGCTGGAAGACACTGATCTTCACGGATTCTGGAAGTCACTGATAATCACGGATGCTGGAAGTCACTGATAATCATGGATTTTGGAATTCACTGACCATTATGGATGCTCGAAGTCATTGACCATCACGGGGGCTGGAATACACTGATCATGATGCTGGAAGTCACTGATCATCATGGATGCTGGAAGTCACCGATCACAGATGCTGGCAGTCACTGATCATCACTGATGCTGGAAATCACTGATCACGGATGCTGGGAGTCACTGATCATCACGTATGCTGGAAGTCACTGATCCTCATGGATGCTGGAAGTCACTGATCATCACTGATGCTGGAAGTCACTGATCATCACGGATGCTGGAAGTCACTGATCATCACGGATGCTGGAAGTCACTGATCACGGATGCTGGAAGACACTGATCATCACGGATGCTGGAAGTCACTGAGAACGGATGCTGGAAGACTCTGATCATCACGGATGCTGGAAGACACTGATCATCATGGATGCTGGAAGTCACTGATCACGGATGCTGGAAGTCACTGATCATCACGGATGATGGAAGTCACTGATAATCATGGATGCTGGAAGTCACTAATCATCATGGATGCTGTAAGTCACTGACCATCATGGATGCTTTAAGTCACTGATCACGGATGCTGGAAGTCACTGATCATTACGGATGCTGGAAGTCACTGATCACGGATGCTGGAAGACACTGATCTTCACGGATTCTGGAAGTCATTGATCATCGCGGATGGTGGAAGTCACTGATAAACATGGATTTTGGAAGTCACTGACCATCATGGATGCTCGAAGTCACTGACAATCACGGATGCTGGAAGACACTGATCATGATGCTGGAAGTCACTGATCATCATGGATGCTGGAAGTCACTGATCACAGATGCTGGCAGTCACTGGTCATCACGGATGCTGGAAATCACTGATCACGGATGCTGGGAGTCACTGATCATCACGTATGCTGCAAGTCACTGATCCTCATGGATGCTGGAAGTCACTGATCATCACTGATGCTGGAAGTCACTGATCATCACGGATGCTGGAAGTCACTGATCATCACGGATGCTGGAAGTCACTGATCACGGATGCTGGAAGACACTGATCATCACGGATGCTGGAAGTCACTGACCATCACGGATGCTGGAAGTCACTGATCATGATGCTGGAAGTCACTGATCATCACGGATGCTGGAAGTCACTGAACACGGATGCTGGAAGTCACTGATCATGATGCTGGAAGTCACTGATCATCATGGATGCTGGAAGTCACTGATCACTGATGCTGCAATTAACTGATCATTACGGATGCTGGAAGTCACTAATCATCACGGATTCTAAAGTCACTGACCATCATGGATGCCGGAAGTCACTGATCATCATGGATGCTGGAAGTCATTGATCATGGATGCTGGAAGTCACTGATCACGGATGCGGGAAGTCACTGATCATCATGGATGCAGGAATTCACTGATAGCGGATGCTGGATGTCACTGATCATCACAGATGCCGGAAGTAACTGATCATCATGGTTGCTGGAAGTCACTGATCATCACGGATCCTGTAAGTCACTGATCACGGATGCTGGAAGTCACTGATCATCACGGATTCTGGAAGTCACTGATCATCACGGATGCTGGAAGTCACTGATAATCATGGATTTTGGAAGTCACTGACCATAATGGATGCTCGAAGTCACTGACCATCACGGATGCTGGAAGACACTGATCATGATGCTGGAAGTCACTGATCATCATGGATGCTGGAAGTCTCTGATCACAGATGCTGGCAGTCACTGATCATCACGGATGCTGGAAATCACTGATCACGGATGCTGGGAGTCACTGATCATCACGGATGCTGGTAGACACTGATCACGGATGCTGGAAGACACTGATCTTCACGGATTCTGGAAGTCACTGATCATCACGGATGCTGGAAGTCACTGATAATCATGGATTTTGGAAGTCACTGACCATAATGGATGCTCGAAGTCACTGACCATCACGGATGCTGGAAGACACTGATGATGATGCTGGAAGTCACTGATCATCATGGATGCTGGAAGTCACTGATCACAGATGCTGGCAGTCACTGGTCATCACGGATGCTGGAAATCACTGATCACGGATGCTGGGAGTCACTGATCATCACTGATGCTTGAAGTCACTGCTCATCACGGATGCTGGAAGTCACTGATCATCAAGGATGCTGGAAGTCACTGATCATGGATGCTGGAAGACACTGATCATCACGGATGCTGGAAGTCACTGATCATCACGGATGCTGGAAGTCACTGAGCACGGATGCTGGAAGTCACTGATCATGATGCTGGAAGTCACTGATCATCATGGATGCTGGAAGTCTCTGATCACAGATGCTGGCAGTCACTGATCATCACGGATGCTGGAAATCACTGATCACGGATGCTGGGAGTCACTGATCATCACGGAGGCTGGTAGACACTGATCACGGATGCTGGAAGACACTGATCTTCACGGATTCTGGAAGTCACTGATCATCACGGATGCTGGAAGTCACTGATAATCATGGATTTTGGAAGTCACTGACCATAATGGATGCTCGAAGTCACTGACCATCACGGATGCTGGAAGACACTGATGATGATGCTGGAAGTCACTGATCATCACGGATGCTGGAAGTCACTGAGCACGGATGCTGGAAATCACTGATCACGGATGCTTGGAGTCACTGATCATCACTGATGCTTGAAGTCACTGCTCATCACGGATGCTGGAAGTCACTGATCATCAAGGATGCTGGAAGTCACTGATCATGGATGCTGGAAGACACTGATCATCACGGATGCTGGAAGTCACTGATCATCACGGATGCTGGAAGTCACTGATCATCACGGATGCTGGAAGTCACTGATCACGGATGCTGGAAGTCACTGATAATCATGGATTTTGGAAGTCACTGACCATCATGGATGCTCGAAGTCATTGACCATCACGGACGCTGGAATACACTGATCATGATGCTGGAAGTCACTGATCATCATGGATGCTGGAAGTCACTGATCACAGATGCTGGCAGTCACTGATCATCACGGATGCTGGAAATCACTGATCACGGATGCTGGAAGTCACTGATCATCACGGATGCTGGAAGTCGCTCATCACGGATGCTGGAAGACACTGATCTTCACGGATTCTGGAAGTCACTGATCATCACGGATGCTGGAAGTCACTGATAAACATGGATTTTGGAAGTCACTGACCATCATGGATGCTCGAAGTCACTGACCATCACGGCTGCTGGAAGACACTGATCACGGATGCTGGAAGTCACTGATAGTCAAGGATGCTGGAAGTCACTGCTCATCATGAATACTGGAAGTAACTGATCACGGATGCTGGAAATCACTGATCCTCATGGATGCTGGAAGTCACTGATCATCACTGATGCTGGAAGTCACTGATAGTCAAGGATGCTGGAAGTCACTGCTCATCATGGATACTGGAAGTCACTGATCACTGATGCCGGAAGTCACTGATCATCATGGATGCAGGAACTCACTGATCGCGGATGCTGGATGTCACTGATCGTCACAGCTGCCAGAAGTAACTGATCATCATGGATGCTGGAAGTCACTGCTCCTCATGGATGTTCAAATTCACTGACCATCTCGGATGCTGGAAGTCACTGATCACGGATGCTGGAAGTCACTGATCACGGATGCCGGAAGACACTGATCATCATGGATGCTGGAAGTCACTGATCATCATGATGCTGGAAGTCACTGATAATCATGGATTTTGGAAGTCATTGACCATCATGGATGCTCAAAGTCACTGACCATCCCGGATGCTGGATGACACTGATCACAGATGCCGGAAGTCACTGATCACAGATGCCGGAAGTCACTGATCATCACGGATGCTGGAAGTCACTGATCATGATGCTGGAAGTCACTGATCATCATGGATGCTGGAAGTCACTGATCACAGATGCTGGAAGTCACTGATCATCACGGATGCTGGAAGTCACTAATCACGGATGCTGGGAGTCACTGATCATCACGGATGCTAAAGTCACTGACCATCATGGATGCTGCAAGTCACTGCTCATCACGGATGCTGGAAGTCACTGATCATCACGGAAGCTGGAAGTCACTGATCACGGATGCTGGAAGACACTGATCTTCACGGATTCTGGAAGTCACTGATCATCACGGATGCTGGAAGTCACTGATAATCATGGATTTTGGAAGTCACTGACCATCACGGATGCTGGAAGACACTGATCATGTTGCTGGAAGTCACTGATCATCATGGATGCTGGAAGTCACTGATCACAGATGCTGGAAGTCACTGATCATCACGGATCTTGGAAATCACTGATCACGGATGCTGGGAGTCGCTGATCATTGCGGATGCTGGAAGTCACTGATCACGGATGCTGGAAGAAACTGATCATCACGGATGCTGGAAGTCACTGATGATCACAGATGCTGGAAGTCACTGATCACGGATGCTGGAAGACACTGAATTTCACGGATTCTGGAAGTCACTGATCATCACGGATGCTGGAAGTCACTGATAATCATGGATTTTGGAAGTCACTGACCATCATGGATGCTCGAGGTCATTGACCATCACGGACGCTGCAATACACTGATCATGATGCTGGAAGTCACTGACCATCATGGATGCTGGAAGTCACTGATCACAGATGCTGGCAGTCACTGATCATCACGGATGCTGGAAATCACTGATCACGGATGCTGGGAGTCACTGATCATCACGTATGCTGGAAGTCACTGATCCTCATGGATGCTGGAAGTCACTGATCATCATTGATGCTGGAAGTCACTGATCACGGATGCTGGAAGACACTGATCTTCACGGATTCTGGAAGTCATTGATCATCACGGATGCTGGAAGTCACTGATCATTACGGATGCTGGAAGTCACTGATCACGGATGCTGGAAGACACTGATCTTCACGGATTCTGGAAGTCATTGATCATCACGGATGCTGGAAGTCACTGATAAACATGGATTTTGGAAGTCACTGACCATCATGGATGCTCGAAGTCACTGACCATCACGGATGCTGGAAGACACTGGTCAGGGATGCTGGATGTCACTGATCGTCACAGCTGCCGGAAGTAACTGATCATCATGGATGCTGGAAGTCACTGCTCCTCATGGATGTTTGAATTCACTGACCATCACGGATGCTGGAAGTCACTGATCACGGATGCTGGAAGTCACTGATCACGGATGCCGGAAGACACTGATCATCATGGATGCTGGAAGTCACAGATCATCACTAATGCTGGAAGTCACTGATCATCACGGATGCTGGAAGTCACTGATCATCACTGATGCTGGGAGTCACTGAGCACGGATGCTGGAAGTCACTGATCATGATGCTGGAAGTCACTGATCATCATGGATGCTGGAAGTCACTGATCACTGATGCTGCATGTAACTGATCATTACGGATGCTGGAAGTCACTAATCACGGATGCTGGAAGACACTGATCTTCACGGATTCTGGGAGTCACTGATCATCACGGATTCTGGAAGTCACTGATCATGATGCTGGAAGTCACTGATCATCATGGATTCTAAAGTCACTGACCATCATGGATGCCGGAAGTCACTCATCATCATGGATGCTGGAAGTCATTGATCATGGATGCTGGAAGTCACTGATCACGGATGCGGGAAGTCACTGATCATCATGGATGCAGGAATTCACTGATAGCGGATGCTGGATGTCACTGATCATCACAGATGCCGGAAGTAACTGATCATCATGGTTGCTGGAAGTCACTGATCATCACGGATGCTGGAAGTCACTGATCTTCACGGATGCTGGTAGACACTGATCACGGATGCTGGAAGACACTGATCTTCACGGATTCTGGAAGTCACTGATCATCACGGATGCTGGAAGTCACTGATAATCATGGATTTTGGAAGTCACTGACCATAATGGATGCTCGAAGTCACTGACCATCACGGATGCTGGAAGACACTGATCATGATGCTGGAAGTCAATGATCATCATGGATGCTGTAAGTCAATGATCACAGATGCTGGCAGTCACTGGTCATCACGGATGCTGGAAATCACTGATCACGGATGCTGGGAGTCACTGATCATCACTGATGCTGGAAGTCACTGATCATCACGGATGCTGGAAGTCACTGATCATCAAGGATGCTGGAAGTCACTGATCACGGATGCGGGAAGTCACTGATCATCATGGATGCAGGAATTCACTGATAGCGGATGCTGGATGTCACTGATCATCACAGATGCCGGAAGTAACTGATCATCATGGTTGCTGGAAGTCACTGATCATCACGGATGCTGGAAGTCACTGATCTTCACGGATGCTGGTAGACACTGATCACGGATGCTGGAAGACACTGATCTTCACGGATTCTGGAAGTCACTGATCATCACGGATGCTGGAAGTCACTGATAATCATGGATTTTGGAAGTCACTGACCATAATGGATGCTCGAAGTCACTGACCATCACGGATGCTGGAAGACACTGATCATGATGCTGGAAGTCAATGATCATCATGGATGCTGTAAGTCAATGATCACAGATGCTGGCAGTCACTGGTCATCACGGATGCTGGAAATCACTGATCACGGATGCTGGGAGTCACTGATCATCACTGATGCTGGAAGTCACTGATCATCACGGATGCTGGAAGTCACTGATCATCAAGGATGCTGGAAGTCACTGATCATGGATGCTGGAAGACACTGATCATCACGGATGCTGGAAGTCACTGATCATCACGGATGCTGGAAGTCACTGAGCACGGATGCTGGAAGTCATTGATCATGATGCTGGAAGTCACTGATCATCATGGATGCTGGAAGTCACTGATCACTGATGCTGGAAGTAACTGATCATTACGGATGCTGGAAGTCACTAATCACGGATACTGGAAGACACTGATCTTCACGCATTCTGGAAGTCACTGATCATCACGGATTCTGGAAGTCACTGATAATCATGGATTTTGGAAGTCACTGACCATCATGGATGCTCGAAGTCACTGACCATCACGGATGCTGGAAGACACTGATCATGATGCTGGAAGTCACTGATCATCACGGATGCTGCAAGTCACTGATCCTCATGGATGCTGGAAGTCACTGATCATCACTGATGCGGGAAGTCACTGATCATCACGGATGCTAGAAGTCACTGATCATCACGGATGCTGGAAGTCACTGATCACAGATGCTGGAAGACACTGATCATCACGGATGCTGGAAGTCACTGATCATCACGGATGCTGGAAGTCACTGATCACGGATGCTGGAAGTCACTAATCATCATGGATGCTGTAAGTCACTGACCATCATGGATGCTCGAAGTCACTGACCATCACGGATGCTGGAAGGCACTGATCACGGATGCTGGAAGTCACTGATAGTCAAGGATGCTGGAAGTCACTGCTCATCATGGATACTGGAAGTCACTGATCACGGATGCTGGAAATCACTGATCATCATGGATGCAGGAACTCACTGATCGCGGATGCTGGATGTCACTGATCGTCACAGCTGCCGGAAGTAATTGATCATCATCGATACTGGAAGGCACAGCTCCTCATGGATGTTCGAATTCACTGACCATCACGGATGCTGGAAGTCACTGATCACGGATGCTGGAAGTCACTTATAACGGATGCCGGAAGACACTGATCATCATGGATGCTGGAAATCACTGATAATCATGGATTTTGGAAGTCATTGACCATCATGGATGCTCAAAGTCACTGACCATCACGGATGCTGGAAGACACTGATCACGGATGCAGGAAGTCACTGATCACAGATGCCGGAAGTCACTGATCATCACGGATGCTGGAAGTCACTGATCATGATGCTGGAAGTCACTGATCATCATGGATGCTGGAAGTCACTGATCACAGATGGTGGAAGTCACTGATCATCACGGATGCTGGAAGTCACTAATCACGGATGCTGGGAGTCACTGATCATCACGTATGCTAAAGTCACTGACCATCATGGATGCTGCAAGTCACTGTTCATCACGGATTCTGGAAGTCACTGATCATCACGGAAGCTGGAAGTCACAGATCACGGATGCTGGAAGACACTGATCTTCACGGATTCTGGACGTCACTGATCATCACGGATGCAGGAAGTCACTGATAATCATGGATTTTGGAAGTCACTGACCATCACGGATGCTGGAAGACACTGATCATGTTGCTGGAAGTCACTGATCATCATGGATGCTGGAAGTCACTGATCACAGATGCTGGAAGTCACTGATCATCACGGATGTTGGAAATCACTGATCACGGATGCTGGGAGTCGCTGATCATCGCGGATGCTGGAAGTCACTGATCACGGATGCTGGAAGACACTGATCATCACGGATGCTGGAAGTCACTGATGATCACAGATGCTGGAAGTCACTGATCACGGATGCTGGAAGACACTGATCTTCAAGTATTCTGGAAGTCACTGATCATCACGGATGCTGGAAGTCACTGATAATCATGGATTTTGGAAGTCACTGACCATCATGGATGCTCGAAGTCATTGACCATCACGGACGCTGGAATACACTGATTATGATGCTGGAAGTCACTGATCATCATGGATGCTGGAAGTCACTGATCACAGATGCTGGCAGTCACTGATCATCACAGATGCTGGAAATCACTGATCACGGATGCTGGGAGTCACTGATCATCACGTATGCTGGAAGTCACTGTGCCTCATGGATGCTGGAAGTCACTGATCATCATTGATGCTGGAAGTCACTGATCATCACGGATGCTGGAAGTCACTAATCATCATGGATGCTGTAAGTCACTGACCATCATGGATGCTTTAAGTCACTGATCACGGATGCTGGAAGTCACTGATCATTACGGATGCTGGAAGACACTGATCTTCACGGATTCTGGAAGTCATTGATCATCACGGATGCTGGAAATCACTGATGAACATGGATTTTGGAAGTCACTGACCATCATGGATGCTCGAAGTCACTGACCATCACGGATGCTGGAAGACGCTGTTCACGGATGCTGGATGTCACTGATCGTCACAGCTGCCGGAAGTAACTGATCATCATGGATGCTGGAAGTCACTGCTCCTCATGGATGTTTGAATTCACTGACCATCACTGATGCTGGAAGTCACTGATCACGGATGCCGGAAGACACTGATCATCATGGATGCTGGAAGTCACTGATCATCACTGATGCTGGAAGTCACTGAGCACGGATGCTGGAAGTCACTGATCATGATGCTGGAAGTCACTGATCATCATGGATGCTGGAAGTCACTGATCACTGATGCTGCAAGTAACTGATCATTACGGATGCTGGAAGTCACTAATCACGGATGCTGGAAGACACTGATCTTCACGGATTCTGGAAGTCACTGATCATCACGGATTCTGGAAGACACTGATCATGATGCTGGAAGTCACTGACCATCATGGATGCTGGAAGTCACTGATCACAGATGCTGGAAGTCACTGTTCATCACGGATGCTGGAAGTCACTGATCGCGGATGCTGGGAGTCACTGATCATCACGGATTCTAAAGTCACTGACCATCATGGATGCCGGAAGTCACTCATCATCATGGATGCTGGAAGTCATTGATCATGGATGCTGGAAGTCACTGATCACGGATGCGGGAAGTCACTGATCATCATGGATGCAGGAATTCACTGATAGCGGATGCTGGATGTCACTGATCATCACAGATGCCGGAAGTAACTGATCATCATGGTTGCTGGAAGTCACTGATCAGCACGGATGCTGGAAGTCACTGATCATCATGGATGCTGGTAGACACTGATCACGGATGCTGGAAGACACTGATCTTCACGGATTCTGGAAGTCACTGATCATCACGGATGCTGGAAGTCACTGATCATCACGGTTGCTGGAAGTCTCTGATCACGGATGCTGGAAGACACTGATCTTCACGGATTCTGGAAGTCACTGATAAACATGGATTTTGGAAGTCACTGACCATCACGGATGCTGGAAGACACTGATCACGGATGCTGGAAGTCACTGATAGTCAGGGATGCTGGAAGTCACTGCTCATCATGGATACTGGAAGTCACTGATCACGGATGCTGGAAGTCACTGATCATCATGGATGCAGGAACTCACTGATCGCGGATGCTGGATGTAACTGATCGTCACAGCTGCCAGAAGTAACTGATCATCATGGATGCTGGAAGTCACTGCTCCTCATGGATGTTCGAATTCACTGACCATCACGGATGCTGGAAGTCACTGATCACGGATGCTGGAAGTCACTGATCACGGATGCCGGAAGACACTGATCATCATGGATGCTGGAAGTCACTGATCATCATGATGCTGGAAGTCACTGATAATCATGGATTTAGGAAGTCATTGACCATCATGGATGCTCAAAGTCACTGACCATCACGGATGCTGGAAGACACTGATCACGGATGCAGGAAGTCACTGATCACAGATGCCGGAAGTCACTCATCATCATGGATGCTGGAAGCCATTGATCATGGATGCTGGAAGTCACTGATCACGGATGCGGGAAGTCACTGATCATCATGGATGCAGGAATTCACTGATAGCGGATGCTGGATGTCACTGATCATCACAGATGCCGGAAGTAACTGATCATCATGGTTGCTGGAAGTCACTGATCATCACGGATGCTGGAAGACACTGATCTTCACGGATTCTGGAAGTCACTGATCATCACGGATGCTGGAAGTCACTGATCATCACTGATGCTGGAAGTCACTGATCATCACGGATGCTGGAAGTCACTGATCATCACGGATGCTGGAAGACACTGATCACGGATGCTGGAAGTCACTGATAGTCAAGGATGCTGGAAGTCACTGATCATAACGGATGCTGGAAGTCACTGATCATCATGGATGCTGGTAGACACTGATCACGGATGCTGGAAGACACTGATCATCACAGATGCCGGAAGTAACTGATCATCATGGTTGCTGGAAGTCACTGATCAGCACGGATGCTGGAAGACACTGATCTTCAAGTATTCTGGAAGTCACTGATCATCACGGATGCTGGAAGTCACTGATAGTCATGGATTTTGGAAGTCACTGACCATCATGGATGCTCGAAGTCATTGACCATCACGGACGCTGGAATACACTGTTTATGATGCTGGAAGTCACTGATCATCATGGATGCTGGAAGTCACTGATCACAGATGCTGGCAGTCACTGATCATCACGGATGCTGGAAATCACTGATCACGGATGCTGGGAGTCACTGATCATCACGTATGCTGGAAGTCACTGTGCCTCATGGATGCTGGAAGTCACTGATCATCATTGATGCTGGAAGTCACTGATCATCACGGATGCTGGAAGTCACTAATCATCATGGATGCTGTAAGTCACTGACCATCATGGATGCTTTAAGTCACTGATCACGGATGCTGGAAGTCACTGATCATTACGGATGCTGGAAGACACTGATCTTCACGGATTCTGGAAGTCATTGATCATCACGGATGCTGGAAATCACTGATGAACATGGATTTTGGAAGTCACTGACCATCATGGATGTTCGAAGTCACTGACCATCACGGATGCTGGAAGACACTGTTCACGGATGCTGGATGTCACTGATCGTCACAGCTGCCGGAAGTAACTGATCATCATGGATGCTGGAAGTCACTGCTCCTCATGGATGTTTGAATTCACTGACCATCACGGATGCTGGAAGTCACTGATCACGGATGCTGGAAGTCACTGATCACGGATGCCGGAAGACACTGATCATCATGGATGCTGGAAGTCACTGATCATCACTGATGCTGGAAGTCACTGAGCACGGATGCTGGAAGTCACTGATCATGATGCTGGAAGTCACTGATCATCATGGATGTTTGAATTCACTGACCATCACGGATGCTGGAAGTCACTGATCACTGATGCTGGAAGACACTGATCTTCACGGATTCTGGAAGTCACTGATCATCACGGATTCTGGAAGACACTGATCATGATGCTGGAAGTCACTGACCATCATGGATGCTGGAAGACACTGATCACAGATGCTGGAAGTCACTGTTCATCACGGATGCTGGAAGTCACTGATCGCGGATGCTGGGAGTCACTGATCATCACGGATTCTAAAGTCACTGACCATCATGGATGCCGGAAGGCACTCATCATCATGGATGCTGGAAGTCATTGATCATGGATGCTGGAAGTCACTGATCACGGATGCGGGAAGTCACTGATCATCATGGATGCAGGAATTCACTGATAGCGGATGCTGGATGTCACTGATCATCACAGATGCCGGAAGTAACTGATCATCATGGTTGCTGGAAGTCACTGATCAGCACGGATGCTGGAAGTCACTGATCATCATGGATGCTGGTAGACACTGATCACGGATGCTGGAAGACACTGATCTTCACGGATTCTGGAAGTCACTGATCATCACGGATGCTGGAAGTCACTGATCATCACGGTTGCTGGAAGTCACTGATAAACATGGATTTTGGAAGTCACTGACCATCACGGATGCTGGAAGACACTGATCACGGATGCTGGAAGTCACTGATAGTCAGGGATGCTGGAAGTCACTGCTCATCATGGATACTGGAAGTCACTGATCACGGATGCTGGAAGTCACTGATCATCATGGATGCAGGAACTCACTGATCGCGGATGCTGGATGTAACTGATCGTCACAGCTGCCAGAAGTAACTGATCATCATGGATGCTGGAAGTCACTGCTCCTCATGGATGTTCGAATTCACTGACCATCACGGATGCTGGAAGTCACTGATCACGGATGCTGGAAGTCACTGATCACGGATGCCGGAAGACACTGATCATCATGGATGCTGGAAGTCACTGATCATCATGATGCTGGAAGTCACTGATAATCATGGATTTTGGAAGTCATTGACCATCATGGATGCTCAAAGTCACTGACCATCACGGATGCTGGAAGACACTGATCACGGATGCAGGAAGTCACTGATCACAGATGCCGGAAGTCACTCATCATCATGGATGCTGGAAGTCATTGATCATGGATGCTGGAAGTCACTGATCACGGATGCGGGAAGTCACTGATCATCATGGATGCAGGAATTCACTGATAGCGGATGCTGGATGTCACTGATCATCACAGATGCCGGAAGTAACTGATCATCATGGTTGCTGGAAGTCACAGATCATCACGGATGCTGGAAGTCACTGATCATCATGGATGCTGGTAGACACTGATCACGGATGCTGGAAGACACTGATCTTCACGGATTCTGGAAGTCACTGATCATCACGGATGCTGGAAGTCACTGATCATCACTGATGCTGGAAGTCACTGATCATCACGGATGCTGGAAGTCACTGATCATCACGGATGCTGGAAGACACTGATCACGGATGCTGGAAGTCACTGATAGTCAAGGATGCCGGAAGTCACTGATCATCACGGATGCTGGAAGTCACTGATCATCATGGATGCTGGTAGACACTGATCACGGATGCTGGAAGACACTGATCATCACAGATGCCGGAAGTAACTGATCATCATGGTTGCTGGAAGTCACTGATCAGCACGGATGCTGGAAGTCACTGATCATCATGGATGCTGGTAGACACTGATCACGGATGCTGGAAGACACTGATCTTCACGGATTCTGGAAGTCACTGATCATCACGGATGCTGGAAGTCACTGATCATCACGGTTGCTGGAAGTCGCTGATCACGGATGCTGGAAGACACTGATCTTCACGGATTCTGGAAGTCACTGATAAACATGGATTTTGGAAGTCACTGACCATCACGGATGCTGGAAGACACTGATCACGGATGCTGGAAGTCACTGATAGTCAGGGATGCTGGAAGTCACTGCTCATCATGGATACTGGAAGTCACTGATCACGGATGCGGGAAGTCACTGATCATCATGGATGCAGGAATTCACTGATAGCGGATGCTGGATGTCACTGATCATCACAGATGCCGGAAGTAACTGATCATCATGGTTGCTGGAAGTCACAGATCATCACGGATGCTGGAAGTCACTGATCATCATGGATGCTGGTAGACACTGATCACGGATGCTGGAAGACACTGATCTTCACGGATTCTGGAAGTCACTGATCATCACGGATGCTGGAAGTCACTGATCATCACTGATGCTGGAAGTCACTGATCATCACGGATGCTGGAAGTCACTGATCATCACGGATGCTGGAAGACACTGATCACGGATGCTGGAAGTCACTGATAGTCAAGGATGCTGGAAGTCACTGCTCATCATGGATACTGGAAGTCACTGATCACGGATGCTGGAAGTCACTGATCATGATGGATGCAGGAACTCACTGATCGCGGATGCTGGATGTAACTGATCATCACGGATACTTTAAGTCACTGATCACGGATGCTGGAAGTCACGGATCATCACGGATGCTGGAAGTCGCTGATCACGGATGCTGGAAGACACTGATCTTCACGGATTCTGGAAGTCACTGATCATCACGGATGCTGGAAGTCACTGATAACCATGGATTTTGGAAGTCACTGACCATCATGGATGCTCGAAGTCACTGACCATCACGGATGCTGGAAGACACTGATCACGGATGCTGGAAGTCACTGATAGTCAAGGATGCTGGAAGTCACTGCTCATCATGGATACTGGAAGTCACTGATCACGGATGCTGGATGTCACTGATCATCACAGATGCCGGAAGTAACTGATCATCATGGTTGCTGGAAGTCACTGATCATCACGGATGCTGGAAGTCACTGATCATCATGGATGCTGGTAGACACTGATCACGGATGCTGGAAGACACTGATCTTCACGGATTCTGGAAGTCACTGATCATCACGGATGCTGGAAGTCACTGATCATCACGGTTGCTGGAAGTCGCTGATCACGGATGCTGGAAGACACTGATCTTCACGGATTCTGGAAGTCACTGATAAACATGGATTTTGGAAGTCACTGACCATCACGGATGCTGGAAGACACTGATCACGGATGCTGGAAGTCACTGATAGTCAGGGATGCTGGAAGTCACTGCTCATCATGGATACTGGAAGTCACTGATCACGGATGCTGGAAGTCACTGATCATCATGGATGCAGGAACTCACTGATCGCGGATGCTGGATGTAACTGATCATCACAGCTGCCAGAAGTAACTGATCATCATGGATGCTGGAAGTCACTGCTCCTCATGGATGTTCGAATTCACTGACCATCACGGATGCTGGAAGTCACTGATCACGGATGCTGGAAGTCACTGATCACGAATGCCGGAAGACACTGATCATCATGGATGCTGGAAGTCACTGATCATCATGATGCTGGAAGTCACTGATAATCATGGATTTTGGAAGTCATTGACCATCATGGATGCTCAAAGTCACTGACCATAACGGATGCTGGAAGACACTGATCACGGATGCAGGAAGTCACTGATCACAGATGCCGGAAGTCACTCATCATCATGGATGCTGGAAGTCATTGATCATGGATGCTGGAAGTCACTGATCACGGATGCGGGAAGTCACTGATCATCATGGATGCAGGAATTCACTGATAGCGGATGCTGGATGTCACTGATCATCACAGATGCCGGAAGTAACTGATCATCATGGTTGCTGGAAGTCACAGATCATCACGGATGCTGGAAGTCACTGATCATCATGGATGCTGGTAGACACTGATCACGGATGCTGGAAGACACTGATCTTCACGGATTCTGGAAGTCACTGATCATCACGGATGCTGGAAGACACTGATCATCACTGATGCTGGAAGTCACTGATCATCACGGATGCTGGCAGTCACTGATCATCACGGATGCTGGAAGACACTGATCACGGATGCTGGAAGTCACTGATAGTCAAGGATGCTGGAAGTCACTGCTCATCATGGATACTGGAAGTCACTGATCACGGATGCTGGAAGTCACTGATCATGATGGATGCAGGAACTCACTGATCGCGGATGCTGGATGTAACTGATCATCACGGATACTTTAAGTCACTGATCACGGATGCTGGAAGTCACGGATCATCACGGATGCTGGAAGTCGCTGATCACGGATGCTGGAAGACACTGATCTTCACGGATTCTGGAAGTCACTGATCATCACGGATGCTGGAAGTCACTGATAACCATGGATTTTGGAAGTCACTGACCATCATGGATGCTCGAAGTCACTGACCATCACGGATGCTGGAAGACACTGATCACGGATGCTGGAAGTCACTGATAGTCAAGGATGCTGGAAGTCACTGCTCATCATGGATACTGGAAGTCACTGATCACGGATGCTGGAAGTCACTGATCATCATGGATGCAGGAACTCACTGATCGCGGATGCTGGATGTCACTGATCGTCACAGCTGCCGGAAGTAATTGATCATCATCGATGCTGGAAGTCACTGCTCCTCATGGATGTTCGAATTCACTGACCATCACGGATGCTGGAAGTCACTGATCACGGATGCTGGAAGTCACTTATAACGGATGCCGGAAGACACTGATCATCATGGATGCTGGAAGTCACTGATCATCATGATGCTGGAAGTCACTGATAATCATGGATTTTGGAAGTCATTGACCATCATGGATGCTCAAAGTCACTGACCATCACGGATGCTGGAAGACACTGATCACGGATGCAGGAAGTCACTGATCACAGATGCCGGAAGTCACTGATCATCACGGATGCTGGAAGTCACTGATCATGATGCTGGAATTCACTGATCATCATGGATGCTGGAAGTCACTGATCACAGATGGTGGAAGTCACTGATCATCACGGATGCTGGAAGTCACTAATCACGGATGCTGGGAGTCACTGATCATCACGTATGCTAAAGTCACTGACCATCATGGATGCTGCAAGTCACTGCTCATCACGGATTCTGGAAGTCACTGATCATCACGGAAGCTGGAAGTCACAGATCACGGATGCTGGAAGACACTGATCTTCACGGATTCTGGAAGTCACTGATCATCACGGATGCAGGAAGTCACAGATAATCATGGATTTTGGAAGTCACTGACCATCACGGATGCTGGAAGACACTGATCATGTTGCTGGAAGTCACTGATCATCATGGATGCTGGAAGTCACTGATCACAGATGCTGGAAGTCACTGATCATCACGGATGTTGGAAAACACTGATCACGGATGCTGGGAGTCGCTGATCATCGCGGATGCTGGAAGTCACTGATCACGGATGCTGGAAGACACTGATCATCACGGATGCTGGAAGTCACTGATGATCACAGATGCTGGAAGTCACTGATCACGGATGCTGGAAGACACTGATCTTCACGTATTCTGGAAGTCACTGATCATCACGGATGCTGGAAGTCACTGATAATCATGGATTTTGGAAGTCACTGACCATCATGGATGCTCGAAGTCATTGACCATCACGGACGCTGGAATACACTGATCATGATGCTGGAAGTCACTGATCATCATGGATGCTGGAAGTCACTGATCACAGATGCTGGGAGTCACTGATCATCACGTATGCTGGAAGTCACTGTGCCTCATGGATGCTGGAAGTCACTGATCATCATTGATGCTGGAAGTCACTGATCATCACGGATGCTGGAAGTCACTAATCATCATGGATGCTGTAAGTCACTGATCTTCACGGATTCTGGAAGTCATTGATCATCACGGATGCTGGAAATCACTGATGAACATGGATTTTGGAAGTCACTGACCATCATGGATGCTCGAAGTCACTGACCATCACGGATGCTGGAAGACACTGTTCACGGATGCTGGATGTCACTGATCGTCACAGCTGCCGGAAGTAACTGATCATCATGGATGCTGGAAGTCACTGCTCCTCATTGATGTTTGAATTCACTGACCATCACGGATGCTGGAAGTCACTGATCACGGATGCTGGAAGTCACTGATCACGGATGCCGGAAGACACTGATCATCATGGATGCTGGAAGTCACTGATCATCACTGATGCTGGAAGTCACTGAGCACGGATGCTGGAAGTCACTGATCATGATGCTGGAATTCACTGATCATCACGGATGCTGGAAGTCACTGATCACGGATGCCGGAAGTCACTCATCATCATGGATGCTGGAAGTCATTGATCATGGATGCTGGAAGTCACTGATCACAGATGCCGGAAGTAACTGATCATCATGGTTGCTGGAAGTCACTGATCAGCATGGATGCTGGAAGTCACTGATCATCATGGATGCTGGTAGACACTGATCACGGATGCTGGAAGACACTGATCTTCACGGATTCTGGAAGTCACTGATCATCACGGATGCTGGAAGTCACTGATCATCACGGTTGCTGGAAGTCGCTGATCACGGATGCTGGAAGACACTGATCTTCACGGATTCTGGAAGTCACTGATAAACATGGATTTTGGAAGTCACTGACCATCACGGATGCTGGAAGACACTGATCACGGATGCTGGAAGTCACTGATAGTCAGGGATGCTGGAAGTCACTGCTAATCATGGATACTGGAAGTCACTGATCACGGATGCGGGAAGTCACTGATCATCATGGATGCAGGAATTCACTGATAGCGGATGCTGGATGTCACTGATCATCACAGATGCCGGAAGTAACTGATCATCATGGTTGCTGGAAGTCACAGATCATCACGGATGCTGGAAGTCACTGATCATCATGGATGCTGGTAGACATTGATCACGGATGCTGGAAGACACTGATCTTCACGGATTCTGGAAGTCACTGATCATCACGGATGCTGGAAGTCACTGATCATCACTGATGCTGGAAGTCACTGATCATCACGGATGCTGGAAGACACTGATCACGGATGCTGGAAGTCACTGATAGTCAAGGATGCTGGAAGTCACTGCTCATCATGGATACTGGAAGTCACTGATCACGGATGCTGGAAGTCACTGATCATGATGGATGCAGGAACTCACTGATCGCGGATGCTGGATGTAACTGATCATCACGGATACTTTAAGTCACTGATCACGGATGCTGGAAGTCACGGATCATCACGGATGCTGGAAGTCGCTGATCACGGATGCTGGAAGACACTGATCTTCACGGATTCTGGAAGTCACTGATCATCACGGATGCTGGAAGTCACTGATAACCATGGATTTTGGAAGTCACTGACCATCATGGATGCTCGAAGTCACTGACCATCACGGATGCTGGAAGACACTGATCACGGATGCTGGAAGTCACTGATAGTCAAGGATGCTGGAAGTCACTGCTCATCATGGATACTGGAAGTCACTGATCACTGATGCTGGATGTCACTGATCATCACAGATGCCGGAAGTAACTGATCATCATGGTTGCTGGAAGTCACTGATCATCACGGATGCTGGAAGTCACTGATCATCATGGATGCTGGTAGACACTGATCACGGATGCTGGAAGACACTAATCTTCACGGATTCTGGAAGTCACTGATCATCACGGATGCTGGAGATCACTGATCATCACGGTTGCTGGAAGTCGCTGATCACGGATGCTGGAAGACACTGATCTTCACGGATTCTGGAAGTCACTGATAAACATGGATTTTGGAAGTCACTGACCATCACGGATGCTGGAAGACACTGATCACGGATGCTGGAAGTCACTGATAGTCAGGGATGCTGGAAGTCACTGCTCATCATGGATACTGGAAGTCACTGATCACGGATGCTGGAAGTCACTGATCATCATGGATGCAGGAACTCACTGATCGCGGATGCTGGATGTAACTGATCGTCACAGCTGCCAGAAGTAACTGATCATCATGGATGCTGGAAGTCACTGCTCCTCATGGATGTTCGAATTTACTGACCATCACGGATGCTGGAAGTCACTGATCACGGATGCTGGAAGTCACTGATCACGGATGCCGGAAGACACTGATCATCATGGATGCTGGAAGTCACTGATCATCATGATGCTGGAAGTCACTGATAATCATGGATTTTGGAAGTCATTGACCATCATGGATGCTCAAAGTCACTGACCATCACGGATGCTGGAAGACACTGATCACGGATGCAGGAAGTCACTGATCACAGATGCCGGAAGTCACTCATCATCATGGATGCTGGAAGTCATTGATCATGGATGCTGGAAGTCACTGATCACGGATGCGGGAATTCACTGATCATCATGGATGCAGGAATTCACTGATAGCGGATGCTGGATGTCACTGATCATCACAGATGCCGGAAGTAACTGATCATCATGGTTGCTGGAAGTCACAGATCATCACGGATGCTGGAAGTCACTGATCATCATGGATGCTGGTAGACACTGATCACGGATGCTGGAAGACACTGATCTTCACGGATTCTGGAAGTCACTGATCATCACGGATGCTGGAAGTCACTGATCATCACGGATGCTGGAAGTCACTGATCATCACGGATGCTGGAAGTCACTGATCATCATGGATGCAGGAATTCACTGATAGCGGATGCTGGATGTCACTGATCATCACAGATGCCGGAAGTAACTGATCATCATGGTTGCTGGAAGTCACAGATCATCACGGATGCTGGAAGTCACTGATCATCATGGATGCTGGTAGACACTGATCACGGATGCTGGAAGACACTGATCTTCACGGATTCTGGAAGTCACTGATCATCACGGATGCTGGAAGTCACTGATCATCACTGATGCTGGAAGTCACTGATCATCACGGATGCTGGCAGTCACTGATCATCACGGATGCTGGAAGACACTGATCACGGATGCTGGAAGTCACTGATAGTCAAGGATGCTGGAAGTCACTGCTCATCATGGATACTGGAAGTCACTGATCACGGATGCTGGAAGTCACTGATCATGATGGATGCAGGAACTCACTGATCGCGGATGCTGGATGTAACTGATCATCACGGATACTTTAAGTCACTGATCACGGATGCTGGAAGTCACGGATCATCACGGATGCTGGAAGTCGCTGATCACGGATGCTGGAAGACACTGATCTTCACGGATTCTGGAAGTCACTGATAAACATGGATTTTGGAAGTCACTGACCATCACGGATGCTGGAAGACACTGATCACGGATGCTGGAAGTCACTGATAGTCAGGGATGCTGGAAGTCACTGCTCATCATGGATACTGGAAGTCACTGATCACGGATGCGGGAAGTCACTGATCATCATGGATGCAGGAATTCACTGATAGCGGATGCTGGATGTCACTGATCATCACAGATGCCGGAAGTAACTGATCATCATGGTTGCTGGAAGTCACAGATCATCACGGATGCTGGAAGTCACTGATCATCATGGATGCTGGTAGACATTGATCACGGATGCTGGAAGACACTGATCTTCACGGATTCTGGAAGTCACTGATCATCACGGATGCTGGAAGTCACTGATCATCACTGATGCTGGAAGTCACTGATCATCACGGATGCTGGAAGACACTGATCACGGATGCTGGAAGTCACTGATAGTCAAGGATGCTGGAAGTCACTGCTCATCATGGATACTGGAAGTCACTGATCACGGATGCTGGAAGTCACTGATCATGATGGATGCAGGAACTCACTGATCGCGGATGCTGGATGTAACTGATCATCACGGATACTTTAAGTCACTGATCACGGATGCTGGAAGTCACGGATCATCACGGATGCTGGAAGTCGCTGATCACGGATGCTGGAAGACACTGATCTTCACGGATTCTGGAAGTCACTGATCATCACGGATGCTGGAAGTCACTGATAACCATGGATTTTGGAAGTCACTGACCATCATGGATGCTCGAAGTCACTGACCATCACGGATGCTGGAAGACACTGATCACGGATGCTGGAAGTCACTGATAGTCAAGGATGCTGGAAGTCACTGCTCATCATGGATACTGGAAGTCACTGATCACTGATGCTGGATGTCACTGATCATCACAGATGCCGGAAGTAACTGATCATCATGGTTGCTGGAAGTCACTGATCATCACGGATGCTGGAAGTCACTGATCATCATGGATGCTGGTAGACACTGATCACGGATGCTGGAAGACACTAATCTTCACGGATTCTGGAAGTCACTGATCATCACGGATGCTGGAGATCACTGATCATCACGGTTGCTGGAAGTCGCTGATCACGGATGCTGGAAGACACTGATCTTCACGGATTCTGGAAGTCACTGATAAACATGGATTTTGGAAGTCACTGACCATCACGGATGCTGGAAGACACTGATCACGGATGCTGGAAGTCACTGATAGTCAGGGATGCTGGAAGTCACTGCTCATCATGGATGCAGGAACTCACTGATCGCGGATGCTGGATGTAACTGATCGTCACAGCTGCCAGAAGTAACTGATCATCATGGATGCTGGAAGTCACTGCTCCTCATGGATGTTCGAATTTACTGACCATCACGGATGCTGGAAGTCACTGATCACGGATGCTGGAAGTCACTGATCACGGATGCCGGAAGACACTGATCATCATGGATGCTGGAAGTCACTGATCATCATGATGCTGGAAGTCACTGATAATCATGGATTTTGGAAGTCATTGACCATCATGGATGCTCAAAGTCACTGACCATCACGGATGCTGGAAGACACTGATCACGGATGCAGGAAGTCACTGATCACAGATGCCGGAAGTCACTCATCATCATGGATGCTGGAAGTCATTGATCATGGATGCTGGAAGTCACTGATCACGGATGCGGGAATTCACTGATCATCATGGATGCAGGAATTCACTGATAGCGGATGCTGGATGTCACTGATCATCATGGATGTTCGAATTTACTGACCATCACGGATGCTGGAAGTCACTGATCACGGATGCTGGAAGTCACTGATCACGGATGCCGGAAGACACTGATCATCATGGATGCTGGAAGTCACTGATCATCATGATGCTGGAAGTCACTGATAATCATGGATTTTGGAAGTCATTGACCATCATGGATGCTCAAAGTCACTGACCATCACGGATGCTGGAAGACACTGATCACGGATGCAGGAAGTCACTGATCACAGATGCCGGAAGTCACTCATCATCATGGATGCTGGAAGTCATTGATCATGGATGCTGGAAGTCACTGATCACGGATGCGGGAATTCACTGATCATCATGGATGCAGGAATTCACTGATAGCGGATGCTGGATGTCACTGATCATCACAGATGCCGGAAGTAACTGATCATCATGGTTGCTGGAAGTCACAGATCATCACGGATGCTGGAAGTCACTGATCATCATGGATGCTGGTAGACACTGATCACGGATGCTGGAAGACACTGATCTTCACGGATTCTGGAAGTCACTGATCATCACGGATGCTGGAAGTCACTGATCATCACGGATGCTGGAAGTCACTGATCATCATGGATGCAGGAATTCACTGATAGCGGATGCTGGATGTCACTGATCATCACAGATGCCGGAAGTAACTGATCATCATGGTTGCTGGAAGTCACAGATCATCACGGATGCTGGAAGTCACTGTTCATCATGGATGCTGGTAGACACTGATCACGGATGCTGGAAGACACTGATCTTCACGGATTCTGGAAGTCACTGATCATCACGGATGCTGGAAGTCACTGATCATCACTGATGCTGGAAGTCACTGATCATCACGGATGCTGGCAGTCACTGATCATCACAGATGCTGGAAGACACTGATCACGGATGCTGGAAGTCACTGATAGTCAAGGATGCTGGAAGTCACTGCTCATCATGGATACTGGAAGTCACTGATCACGGATGCTGGAAGTCACTGATCATGATGGATGCAGGAACTCACTGATCGCGGATGCTGGATGTAACTGATCATCACGGATACTTTAAGTCACTGATCACGGATGCTGGAAGTCACGGATCATCACGGATGCTGGAAGTCGCTGATCACGGATGCTGGAAGACACTGATCTTCACGGATTCTGGAAGTCACTGATCATCACGGATGCTGGAAGTCACTGATAACCATGGATTTTGGAAGTCACTGACCATCATGGATGCTCGAAGTCACTGACCATCACGGATGCTGGAAGACACTGATCACGGATGCTGGAAGTCACTGATAGTCAAGGATGCTGGAAGTCACTGCTCATCATGGATACTGGAAGTCACTGATCACGGATGCTGGAAGTCACTGATCATCATGGATGCAGGAACTCACTGATCGCGGATGCTGGATGTCACTGATCGTCACAGCTGCCGGAAGTAATTGATCATCATCGATGCTGGAAGTCACTGCTCCTCATGGATGTTCGAATTCACTGACCATCACGGATGCTGGAAGTCACTGATCACGGATGCTGGAAGTCACTTATAACGGATGCCGGAAGACACTGATCATCATGGATGCTGGAAGTCACTGATCATCATGATGCTGGAAGTCACTGATAATCATGGATTTTGGAAGTCATTGACCATCATGGATGCTCAAAGTCACTGACCATCACGGATGCTGGAAGACACTGATCACGGATGCAGGAAGTCACTGATCACAGATGCCGGAAGTCACTGATCATCACGGATGCTGGAAGTCACTGATCATGATGCTGGAATTCACTGATCATCATGGATGCTGGAAGTCACTGATCACAGATGGTGGAAGTCACTGATCATCACGGATGCTGGAAGTCACTAATCACGGATGCTGGGAGTCACTGATCATCACGTATGCTAAAGTCACTGACCATCATGGATGCTGCAAGTCACTGCTCATCACGGATTCTGGAAGTCACTGATCATCACGGAAGCTGGAAGTCACAGATCACGGATGCTGGAAGACACTGATCTTCACGGATTCTGGAAGTCACTGATCATCACGGATGCAGGAAGTCACAGATAATCATGGATTTTGGAAGTCACTGACCATCACGGATGCTGGAAGACACTGATCATGTTGCTGGAAGTCACTGATCATCATGGATGCTGGAAGTCACTGATCACAGATGCTGGAAGTCACTGATCATCACGGATGTTGGAAATCACTGATCACGGATGCTGGGAGTCGCTGATCATCGCGGATGCTGGAAGTCACTGATCACGGATGCTGGAAGACACTGATCATCACGGATGCTGGAAGTCACTGATGATCACAGATGCTGGAAGTCACTGATCACGGATGCTGGAAGACACTGATCTTCACGTATTCTGGAAGTCACTGATCATCACGGATGCTGGAAGTCACTGATAATCATGGATTTTGGAAGTCACTGACCATCATGGATGCTCGAAGTCATTGACCATCACGGACGCTGGAATACACTGATCATGATGCTGGAAGTCACTGATCATCATGGATGCTGGAAGTCACTGATCACAGATGCTGGGAGTCACTGATCATCACGTATGCTGGAAGTCACTGTGCCTCATGGATGCTGGAAGTCACTGATCATCATTGATGCTGGAAGTCACTGATCATCACGGATGCTGGAAGTCACTAATCATCATGGATGCTGTAAGTCACTGATCTTCACGGATTCTGGAAGTCATTGATCATCACGGATGCTGGAAATCACTGATGAACATGGATTTTGGAAGTCACTGACCATCATGGATGCTCGAAGTCACTGACCATCACGGATGCTGGAAGACACTGTTCACGGATGCTGGATGTCACTGATCGTCACAGCTGCCGGAAGTAACTGATCATCATGGATGCTGGAAGTCACTGCTCCTCATTGATGTTTGAATTCACTGACCATCACGGATGCTGGAAGTCACTGATCACGGATGCTGGAAGTCACTGATCACGGATGCCGGAAGACACTGATCATCATGGATGCTGGAAGTCACTGATCATCACTGATGCTGGAAGTCACTGAGCACGGATGCTGGAAGTCACTGATCATGATGCTGGAAGTCACTGATCATCATGGATGTTTGAATTCACTGACCATCACTGATGCTGGAAGTCACTGATCATCATCGATGCTGGAAGTCACTGATCACTGATGCTGCAAGTAACTGATCATTACGGATGCTGGAAGTCACTGATCTTCACGGATTCTGGAAGTCACTGATCATCACGGATTCTGGAAGACACTGATCATGATGCTGGAAGTCACTGACCATCATGGATGCTGGAAGTCACTGATCACAGATGCTGGAAGTCACTGTTCATCACGGATGCTGGAAGTCACTGATCGCGGATGCTGGGAGTCACTGATCATCACGGATTCTAAAGTCACTGACCATCATGGATGCCGGAAGTCACTCATCATCATGGATGCTGGAAGTCATTGATCATGGATGCTGGAAGTCACTGATCACGGATGCGGGAAGTCACTGATCATCATGGATGCAGGAATTCACTGATAGCGGATGCTGGATGTCACTGATCATCACAGATGCCGGAAGTAACTGATCATCATGGTTGCTGGAACTCACTGATCAGCATGGATGCTGGAAGTCACTGATCATCATGGATGCTGGTAGACACTGATCACGGATGCTGGAAGACACTGATCTTCACGGATTCTGGAAGTCACTGATCATCACGGATGCTGGAAGTCACTGATCATCACGGTTGCTGGAAGTCGCTGATCACGGATGCTGGAAGACACTGATCTTCACGGATTCTGGAAGTCACTGATAAACATGGATTTTGGAAGTCACTGACCATCACGGATGCTGGAAGACACTGATCATGATGCTGGAAGTCACTGACCATCATGGATGCTGGAAGTCACTGATCACAGATGCTGGAAGTCACTGTTCATCACGGATGCTGGAAGTCACTGATCGCGGATGCTGGGAGTCACTGATCATCACGGATTCTAAAGTCACTGACCATCATGGATGCCGGAAGTCACTCATCATCATGGATGCTGGAAGTCATTGATCATGGATGCTGGAAGTCACTGATCACGGATGCGGGAAGTCACTGATCATCATGGATGCAGGAATTCACTGATAGCGGATGCTGGATGTCACTGATCATCACAGATGCCGGAAGTAACTGATCATCATGGTTGCTGGAACTCACTGATCAGCATGGATGCTGGAAGTCACTGATCATCATGGATGCTGGTAGACACTGATCACGGATGCTGGAAGACACTGATCTTCACGGATTCTGGAAGTCACTGATCATCACGGATGCTGGAAGTCACTGATCATCACGGTTGCTGGAAGTCGCTGATCACGGATGCTGGAAGACACTGATCTTCACGGATTCTGGAAGTCACTGATAAACATGGATTTTGGAAGTCACTGACCATCACGGATGCTGGAAGACACTGATCACGGATGCTGGAAGTCACTGATAGTCAGGGATGCTGGAAGTCACTGCTCATCATGGATACTGGAAGTCACTGATCACGGATGCGGGAAGTCACTGATCATCATGGATGCAGGAATTCACTGATAGCGGATGCTGGATGTCACTGATCATCACAGATGCCGGAAGTAACTGATCATCATGGTTGCTGGAAGTCACAGATAATCACGGATGCTGGAAGTCACTGATCATCATGGATGCTGGTAGACATTGATCACGGATGCTGGAAGACACTGATCTTCACGGATTCTGGAAGTCACTGATCATCACGGATGCTGGAAGTCACTGATCATCACTGATGCTGGAAGTCACTGATCATCACGGATGCTGGAAGACACTGATCACGGATGCTGGAAGTCACTGATAGTCAAGGATGCTGGAAGTCACTGCTCATCATGGATACTGGAAGTCACTGATCACGGATGCTGGAAGTCACTGATCATGATGGATGCAGGAACTCACTGATCGCGGATGCTGGATGTAACTGATCATCACGGATACTTTAAGTCACTGATCACGGATGCTGGAAGTCACGGATCATCACGGATGCTGGAAGTCGCTGATCACGGATGCTGGAAGACACTGATCTTCACGGATTCTGGAAGTCACTGATCATCACGGATGCTGGAAGTCACTGATAACCATGGATTTTGGAAGTCACTGACCATCATGGATGCTCGAAGTCACTGACCATCACGGATGCTGGAAGACACTGATCACGGATGCTGGAAGTCACTGATAGTCAAGTATGCTGGAAGTCACTGCTCATCATGGATACTGGAAGTCACTGATCACGGATGCTGGATGTCACTGATCATCACAGATGCCGGAAGTAACTGATCATCATGGTTGCTGGAAGTCACTGATCATCACGGATGCTGGAAGTCACTGATCATCATGGATGCTGGTAGACACTGATCACGGATGCTGGAAGACACTAATCTTCACGGATTCTGGAAGTCACTGATCATCACGGATGCTGGAGATCACTGATCATCACGGTTGCTGGAAGTCGCTGATCACGGATGCTGGAAGACACTGATCTTCACGGATTCTGGAAGTCACTGATAAACATGGATTTTGGAAGTCACTGACCATCACGGATGCTGGAAGACACTGATCACGGATGCTGGAAGTCACTGATAGTCAGGGATGCTGGAAGTCACTGCTCATCATGGATACTGGAAGTCACTGATCACGGATGCTGGAAGTCACTGATCATCATGGATGCAGGAACTCACTGATCGCGGATGCTGGATGTAACTGATCGTCACAGCTGCCAGAAGTAACTGATCATCATGGATGCTGGAAGTCACTGCTCCTCATGGATGTTCGAATTTACTGACCATCACGGATGCTGGAAGTCACTGATCACGGATGCTGGAAGTCACTGATCACGGATGCCGGAAGACACTGATCATCATGGATGCTGGAAGTCACTGATCATCATGATGCTGGAAGTCACTGATAATCATGGATTTTGGAAGTCATTGACCATCATGGATGCTCAAAGTCACTGACCATCACGGATGCTGGAAGACACTGATCACGGATGCAGGAAGTCACTGATCACAGATGCCGGAAGTCACTCATCATCATGGATGCTGGAAGTCATTGATCATGGATGCTGGAAGTCACTGATCACGGATGCGGGAATTCACTGATCATCATGGATGCAGGAATTCACTGATAGCGGATGCTGGATGTCACTGATCATCACAGATGCCGGAAGTAACTGATCATCATGGTTGCTGGAAGTCACAGATCATCACGGATGCTGGAAGTCACTGATCATCATGGATGCTGGTAGACACTGATCACGGATGCTGGAAGACACTGATCTTCACGGATTCTGGAAGTCACTGATCATCACGGATGCTGGAAGTCACTGATCATCACGGATGCTGGAAGTCACTGATCATCACGGATGCTGGAAGACACTGATCACGGATGCTGGAAGTCACTGATAGTCAAGGATGCTGGAAGTCACTGCTGATCATGGATACTGGAAGTCACTGATCACGGATGCTGGAAGTCACTGATCATGATGGATGCAGGAACTCACTGATCGCGGATGCTGGATGTAACTGATCATCACGGATACTTTAAGTCACTGATCACGGATGCTGGAAGTCACGGATCATCACGGATGCTGGAAGTCACTGATCATGATGCTGGAAGTCACTGATCATCATGGATGCTGGAAGTCACTGATCACAGATGCTGGAAGTCACTGATCATCACGGATGCTGGAAGTCACTAATCACGGATGCTGGGAGTCACTGATCATCACGGATGCTAAAGTCACTGACCATCATGGATGCTGCAAGTCACTGCTCATCACGGATTCTGGAAGTCACTGATCATCACGGAAGCTGGAAGTCACTGATCACAGATGCCGGAAGTCACTCATCATCATGGATGCTGGAAGTCACTGATCACGGATGCTGGATGTCACTGATCATCATGGATGCAGGAATTCACTGATAGCGGATGCTGGATGTCACTGATCATCACAGATGCCGGAAGTAACTGATCATCATGGTTGCTGGAAGTCACTGATCATCACGGATGCTGGAAGTCACTGATCATCATGGATGCTGGTAGACACTGATCACGGATGCTGGAAGACACTGATCTTCACGGATTCTGGAAGTCAGTGATCATCACGGATGCTGGAAGTCACTGATCATCACGGTTGCTGGAAGTCGCTGATCACGGATGCTGGAAGACACTGATCTTCACGGATTCTGGAAGTCACTGACCATCACGGATGCTGGAAGACACTGATCACGGATGCTGGAAGTCACTGATAGTCAAGGATGCTGGAAGTCACTGCTCATCATGTATACTGGAAGTCACTGATCACGGATGCTGGAAGTCACTGATCATGATGGATGCAGGAACTCACTGATCGCGGATGCTGGATGTAACTGATCATCACGGATACTTTAAGTCACTGATCACGGATGCTGGAAGTCACTGATCATCACGGATGCTGGAAGTCGCTGATCACGGATGCTGGAAGACACTGATCTTCACGGATTCTGGAAGTCACTGATCATCACGGATGCTGGAATTCACTGATAAACATGGATTTTGGAAGTCACTGACGATCATGGATGCTCGAAGTCACTGACCATCACGGATGCTGGAAGACACTGATCACGGATGCTGGAAGTCACTGATAGTCAAGGATGCTGGAAGTCACTGCTCATCATGGATACTGGAAGTCACTGATCACGGATGCTGGAAGTCACTGATCATCATGGATGAAGGAACTCACTGATCGCGGATGCTGGATGTCACTGATCGTCACAGCTGCCGAAAGTAACTGATCATCATGGATGCTGGAAGTCACTGCTCCTCATGGATGTTCGAATTCACTGACCATCACGGATGCTGGAAGTCACTGATCACGGATGCTGGTAGTCACTTATCACGGATGCCGGAAGACACTGATCATCATGGATGCTGGAAGTCACTGATCATCATGATGCTGGAAGTCACTGATAATCATGGATTTTGGAAGTCATTGACCATCATGGATGCTCAAAGTCACTGACCATCACGGATGCTGGAAGACACTGATCACGGATGCAGGAAGTCACTGATCACAGATGCCGGAAGTCACTGATCATCACGGATGCTGGAAGTCACTGATCATGATGCTGGAAGTCACTGATCATCATGGATGCTGGAAATCACTGATCACAGATGCTGGAAGTCACTGATCATCACGGATGCTGGAAGTCACTAATCACGGATGCTGGGAGTCACTGATCATCACGGATGCTAAAGTCACTGACCATCATGGATGCTGCAAGTCACTGCTCATCACGGATTCTGGAAGTCACTGATCATCACGGAAGCTGGAAGTCACTGATCACAGATGCCGGAAGTCACTCATCATCATGGATGCTGGAAGTCACTGATCACAGATGCTGGAAGTCACTGATCATCACGGATGTTGGAAATCACTGATCACGGATGCTGGGAGTCGCTGATCATCGCGGATGCTGGAAGTCACTGATCACGGATGCTGGAAGACACTGATCATCACGGATGCTGGAAGTCACTGATGATCACAGATGCTGGAAGTCACTGATCACGGATGCTGGAAGACACTGATCTTCACGTATTCTGGAAGTCACTGATCATCACGGATGCTGGAAGTCACTGATAATCATGGATTTTGGAAGTCACTGACCATCATGGATGCTCGAAGTCATTGACCATCACGGACGCTGGAATACACTGATCATGATGCTGGAAGTCACTGATCATCATGGATGCTGGAAGTCACTGATCACAGATGCTGGCAGTCACTGATCATCACGGATGCTGGAAATCACTGATCACGGATGCTGGGAGTCACTGATCATCACGTATGCTGGAAGTCACTGTGCCTCATGGATGCTGGAAGTCACTGATCATCATTGATGCTGGAAGTCACTGATCATCACGGATGCTGGAAGTCACTAATCATCATGGATGCTGTAAGTCACTGACCATCATGGATGCTTTAAGTCACTGATCACGGATGCTGGAAGTCACTGATCATTACGGATGCTGGAAGTCACTGATGAACATGGATTTTGGAAGTCACTGACCATCATGGATGCTCGAAGTCACTGACCATCACGGATGCTGGAAGACACTGTTCACGGATGCTGGATGTCACTGATCGTCACTGCTGCCGGAAGTAACTGATCATCATGGATGCTGGAAGTCACTGCTCCTCATGGATGTTTGAATTCACTGACCATCACGGATGCTGGAAGTCACTGATCACGGATGCTGGAAGTCACTGATCACGGATGCCGGAAGACACTGATCATCATGGATGCTGGAAGTCACTGATCATCACTGATGCTGGAAGTCACTGAGCACGGATGCTGGAAGTCACTGATCATGATGCTGGAAGTCACTGATCATCATCGATGCTGGAAGTCACTGATCACTGATGCTGCAAGTAACTGATCATTACGGATGCTGGAAGTCACTAATCACGGATGCTGGAAGACACTGATCTTCACGGATTCTGGAAGTCACTGATCATCACGGATTCTGGAAGACACTGATCATGATGCTGGAAGTCACTGACCATCATGGATGCTGGAAGACACTGATCACAGATGCTGGAAGTCACTGTTCATCACGGATGCTGGAAGTCACTGATCGCGGATGCTGGGAGTCACTGATCATCACGGATTCTAAAGTCACTGACCATCATGGATGCCGGAAGTCACTCATCATCATGGATGCTGGACGTCATTGATCATGGATGCTGGAAGTCACTGATCACGGATGCGGGAAGTCACTGATCATCATGGATGCAGGAATTCACTGATAGCGGATGCTGGATGTCACTGATCATCACAGATGCCGGAAGTAACTGATCATCATGGTTGCTGGAAGTCACTGATCATCACGGATGCTGGAAGTCACTGATCATCATGGATGCTGGTAGACACTGATCACGGATGCTGGAAGACACTGATCTTCACGGATTCTGGAAGTCACTGATCATCACGGATGCTGGAAGTCACTGATCATCACGGTTGCTGGAAGTCGATGATCACGGATTCTGGAAGTCACTGATCATCACGGATGCTGGAAGTCACTGATAAACATGGATTTTGGAAGTCACTGACCATCACGGATGCTGGAAGACACTGATCACGGATGCTGGAAGTCACTGATAGTCAGGGATGCTGGAAGTCACTGCTCATCATGGATACTGGAAGTCACTGATCACGGATGCTGGAAGTCACTGATCATCATGGATGCAGGAACTCACTGATCGCGGATGCTGGATGTAACTGATCGTCACAGCTGCCAGAAGTAACTGATCATCATGGATGCTGGAAGTCACTGCTCCTCATGGATGTTCGAATTCACTGACCATCACGGATGCTGGAAGTCACTGATCACGGATGCTGGAAGTCACTGATCACGGATGCTGGAAGACACTGATCATCATGGATGCTGGAAGTCACTGATCATCATGATGCTGGAAGTCACTGATAATCATGGATTTTGGAAGTCATTGACCATCATGGATGCTCAAAGTCACTGACCATCACGGATGCTGGAAGACACTGATCACGGATGCAGGAAGTCACTGATCACAGATGCCGGAAGTCACTCATCATCATGGATGCTGGAAGTCATTGATCATGGATGCTGGAAGTCACTGATCACGGATGCGGGAAGTCACTGATCATCATGGATGCAGGAATTCACTGATAGCGGATGCTGGATGTCACTGATCATCACAGATGCCGGAAGTATCTGATCATCATGGTTGCTGGAAGTCACAGATCATCACGGATGCTGGAAGTCACTGATCATCATGGATGCTGGTAGACACTGATCACGGATGCTGGAAGACACTGATCTTCACGGATTCTGGAAGTCACTGATCATCACGGATGCTGGAAGTCACTGATCACGGATGCTGGAAGACACTGATCTTCACGTATTCTGGAAGTCACTGATCATCACGGATGCTGGAAGTCACTGATAATCATGGATTTTGGAAGTCACTGACCATCATGGATGCTCGAAGTCATTGACCATCACGGACGCTGGAATACACTGATCATGATGCTGGAAGTCACTGATCATCATGGATGCTGGAAGTCACTGATCACAGATGCTGGCAGTCACTGATCATCACGGATGCTGGAAATCACTGATCACGGATGCTGGGAGTCACTGATCATCACGTATGCTGGAAGTCACTGTGCCTCATGGATGCTGGAAGTCACTGATCATCATTGATGCTGGAAGTCACTGATCATCACGGATGCTGGAAGTCACTAATCATCATGGATGCTGTAAGTCACTGACCATCATGGATGCTTTAAGTCACTGATCACGGATGCTGGATGTCACTGATCATTACGGATGCTGGAAGACACTGATCTTCACGGATTCTGGAAGTCACTGATCATCACGGATTCTGGAAGACACTGATCATTATGCTGGAAGTCACTGACCATCATGGATGCTGGAAGTCACTGATCACAGATGCTGGAAGTCACTGTTCATCACGGATGCTGGGAGTCACTGATCATCACGGATTCTAAAGTCACTGACCATCATGGATGCCGGAAGTCACTCATCATCATGGATGCTGGAAGTCATTGATCATGGATGCTGGAAGTCACTGATCACGGATGAGGGAAGTCACTGATCATCATGGATGCAGGAATTCACTGATCATCATGGTTGCTGGAAGTCACTGATCATCACGGATGCTGGAAGTCACTGATCATCATGGATGCTGGTAGACACTGATCACGGATGCTGGAAGACACTGATCTTCACGGATTCTGGAAGTCACTGATCATCACGGATGCTGGAAGTCACTGATCATCACGGTTGCTGGAAGTCGCTGATCACGGATGCTGGAAGACACTGATCTTCACGGATTCTGGAAGTCACTGATCATCATGGATGCTGGAAGTCACTGATAAACATGGATTTTGGAAGTCACTGACCATCACTGATGCTGGAAGACACTGATCACGGATGCTGGAAGTCACTGATAGTCAGGGATGCTGGAAGTCACTGCTCATCATGGATACTGGAAGTCACTGATCACGGATGCTGGAAGTCACTGATCATCATGGATGCAGGAACTCACTGATCGCGGATGCTGGATGTAACTGATCGTCACAGCTGCCAGAAGTAACTGATCATCATGGATGCTGGAAGTCACTGTTCCTCATGGATGTTCGAATTCACTGACCATCACGGATGCTGGAAGTCACTGATCACGGATGCTGGAAGTCACTGATCACGGATGCCGGAAGACACTGATCATCATGGATGCTGGAAGTCACTGATCATCATGATGCTGGAAGTCACTGATAATCATGGATTTTGGAAGTCATTTACCATCATGGATGCTCAAAGTCACTGACCATCACGGATGCTGGAAGACACTGATCACAGATGCCGGAAGTCACTCATCATCATGGATGCTGGAAGTCATTGATCATGGATGCTGGAAGTCACTGATCACGGATGCGGGAAGTCACTGATCATCATGGATGCAGGAATTCACTGATAGCGGATGCTGGATGTCACTGATCATCACAGATGCCGGAAGTAACTGATCATCATGGTTGCTGGAAGTCACAGATCATCACGGATGCTGGAAGTCACTGATCATCATGGATGCTGGTAGACACTGATCACGGATGCTGGAAGACACTGATCTTCACGGATTCTGGAAGTCACTGATCATCACGGATGCTGGAAGTCACTGATCATCACTGATGCTGGAAGTCACTGATCATCACGGATGCTGGAAGTCACTGATCATCACGGATGCTGGAAGACACTGATCACGGATGCTGGAAGTCACTGATAGTCAAGGATGCTGGAAGTCACTGCTCATCATGGATACTGGAAGTCACTGATCACGGATGCTGGAAGTCACTGATCATGATGGATGCAGGAACTCACTGATCGCGGATGCTGGATGTAACTGATCATCACGGATACTTTAAGTCACTGATCACGGATGCTGGAAGTCACGGATCATCACGGATGCTGGAAGTCGCTGATCACGGATGCTGGAAGACACTGATCTTCACGGATTCTGGAAGTCACTGATCATCACGGATGCTGGAAGTCACTGATAAACATGGATTTTGGAAGTCACTGACCATCATGGATGCTCGAAGTCACTGACCATCACGGATGCTGGAAGACACTGATCACGGATGCTGGAAGTCACTGATAGTCAAGGATGCTGGAAGTCACTGCTCATCATGGATACTGGAAGTCACTGATCACGGATGCTGGAAGTCACTGATCATCATGGATGCAGGAACTCACTGATCGCGGATGCTGGATGTCACTGATCGTCACAGTTGCCGGAAGTAACTGATCATCATGGATGCTGGAAGTCACTGCTCCTCATGGATGTTCGAATTCACTGACCATCACGGATGCTGGAAGTCACTGATCAAGGATGCTGGTAGTCACTTATCACGGATGCCGGAAGACACTGATCATCATGGATGCTGGAAGTCACTGATCATCATGATGCTGGAAGTCACTGATAATCATGGATTTTGGAAGTCATTGACCATCATGGATGCTCAAAGTCACTGACCATCACGGATGCTGGAAGACACTGATCACGGATGCAGGAAGTCACTGATCACAGATGCCGGAAGTCACTGATCATCACGGATGCTGGAAGTCACTGATCATGATGCTGGAAGTCACTGATCATCATGGATGCTGGAAGTCACTCATCACAGATGCTGGAAGTCACTGATCATCACGGATGCTGGAAGTCACTAATCACGGATGCTGGGAGTCACTGATCATCACGGATGCTAAAGTCACTGACCATCATGGATGCTGCAAGTCACTGCTCATCACGGATTCTGGAAGTCACTGATCATCACGGAAGCTGGAAGTCACTGATCACAGATGCCGGAAGTCACTCATCATCATGGATGCTGGAAGTCATTGATCATGGATGCTGGAAGTCACTGATCACGGATGCTGGAAGTCACTGATCATCATGGATGCAGGAATTCACTGATAGCGGATGCTGGATGTCACTGATCATCACAGATGCCGGAAGTAACTGATCATCATGGTTGCTGGAAGTCACTGATCATCACGGATGCTGGAAGTCACTGATCATCATGGATGCTGGTAGACACTGATCACGGATGCTGGAAGACACTGATCTTCACGGATTCTGGAAGTCACTGATCATCATGGATGCTGGAAGTCACTGATTACAGATGCTGGCAGTCACTGATCATCACGGATGCTGGAAATCACTGATCACGGATGCTGGGAGTCACTGATCATCACGTATGCTGGAAGTCACTGTGCCTCATGGATGCTGGAAGTCACTGATCATCATTGATGCTGGAAGTCACTGATCATCACGGATGCTGGAAGTCACTATTCATCATGGATGCTGTAAGTCACTGACCATCATGGATGCTTTAAGTCACTGATCACGGATGCTGGAAGTCACTGATCATTACGGATGCTGGAAGACACTGATCTTCACGGATTCTGGAAGTCATTGATCATCACGGATGCTGGAAATCACTGATGAACATGGATTTTGGAAGTCACTGACCATCATGGATGCTGGAAGACACTGTTCACGGATGCTGGATGTCACTGATCGTCACAGCTGCCGGAAGTAACTGATCATCATGGATGCTGGAAGTCACTGCTCCTCATGGATGTTTGAATTCACTGACCATCACGGATGCTGGAAGTCACTGATCACGGATGCTGGAAGTCACTGATCACGGATGCCGGAAGACACTGATCATCATGGATGCTGGAAGTCACTGATCATCACTGATGCTGGAAGTCACTGAGCACGGATGCTGGAAGTCACTGATCATGATGCTGGAAGTCACTGATCATCATGGATGCTGGAAGTCACTGATCACAGATGCTGCAAGTAACTGATCATCACGGATGCTGGAAGTGGCTGATCACGGATTCTGGAAGTCACTGATCTTCACGGATTCTGGAAGTCACTGATCATCACGGATTCTGGAAGACACTGATCATGATGCTGGAAGTCACTGACCATCATGGATGCTGGAAGTCACTGATCACAGATGCTGGAAGTCACTGTTCATCACGGATGCTGGGAGTCACTGATCATCATGGATGCTGGAAGTCATTGAACATGGATGCTGGAAGTCACTGATCACGGATGCGGGAAGTCACTGATCATCATGGATGCCGGAAGTAACTGATCATCATGGATGCTGGAAGTCACTGCTCCTCATGGATGTTCGAATTCACTGACCATCACGGATGCTGGAAGTCACTGATCACGGATGCTGGAAGTCACTGATCACGGATGCCGGAAGACACTGATCATCATGGATGCTGGAAGTCACTGATCATCATGATGCTGGAAGTCACTGATAATCATGGATTTTGGAAGTCATTGACCATCATGGATGCTCAAAGTCACTGACCATCACGGATGCTGGAAGACACTGATCACGGATGCAGGAAGTCACTAATCACAGATGCCGGAAGTCACTCATCATCATGGATGCTGGAAGTCATTGATCATGGATGCTGGAAGTCACTGATCACGGATGCGGGAAGTCACTGATCATCATGGATGCAGGAATTCACTGATAGCGGATGCTGGATGTCACTGATCATCACAGATGCCGGAAGTAACTGATCATCATGGTTGCTGGAAGTCACAGATCATCACGGATGCTGGAAGTCACTGATCATCATGGATGCTGGTAGACACTGATCACGGATGCTGGAAGACACTGATCTTCACGGATTCTGGAAGTCACTGATCATCACGGATGCTGGAAGTCACTGATCATCACTGATGCTGGAAGTCACTGATCATCACGGATGCTGGAAGTCACTGATCATCACGGATGCTGGAAGACACTGATCACGGATGCTGGAAGTCACTGATAGTCAAGGATGCTGGAAGTCACTGATCATCACGGATGCTGGAAGTCACTGATCATCATGGATGCTGGTAGACACTGATCACGGATGCTGGAAGACACTGATCATCACAGATGCCGGAAGTAACTGATCATCATGGTTGCTGGAAGTCACTGATCAGCACGGATGCTGGAAGTCACTGATCATCATGGATGCTGGTAGACACTGATCACGGATGCTGGAAGACACTGATCTTCACGGATTCTGGAAGTCACTGATCATCACGGATGCTGGAAGTCACTGATCATCACGGTTGCTGGAAGTCGCTGATCACGGATGCTGGAAGACACTGATCTTCACGGATTCTGGAAGTCACTGATAAACATGGATTTTGGAAGTCACTGACCATCACGGATGCTGGAAGACACTGATCACGGATGCTGGAAGTCACTGATAGTCAGGGATGCTGGAAGACACTGCTCATCATGGATACTGGAAGTCACTGATCACGGATGCGGGAAGTCACTGATCACGGATGCGGGAAGTCACTGATCATCATGGATGCAGGAATTCACTGATAGCGGATGCTGGATGTCACTGATCATCACAGATGCCGGAAGTAACTGATCATCATGGTTGCTGGAAGTCACTGATCATCACGGATGCTGGAAGTCATTGATCATCATGGATGCTGGTAGACACTGATCACGGATGCTGGAAGACACTGATCTTCACGGATTCTGGAAGTCACTGATCATCACGGATGCTGGAAGTCACTGATAGTCAAGGATGCTGGAAGTCACTGATCATCACGGATGCTGGAAGTCACTGATCATCATGGATGCTGGTAGACACTGATCACGGATGCTGGAAGACACTGATCATCACAGATGCCGGAAGTAACTGATCATCATGGTTGCTGGAAGTCACTGATCAGCACGGATGCTGGAAGTCACTGATCATCATGGATGCTGGTAGACACTGATCACGGATGCTGGAAGACACTGATCTTCACGGATTCTGGAAGTCACTGATCATCACGGATGCTGGAAGTCACTGATCATCACGGTTGCTGGAAGTCGCTGATCACGGATGCTGGAAGACACTGATCTTCACGGATTCTGGAAGTCACTGATAAACATGGATTTTGGAAGTCACTGACCATCACGGATGCTGGAAGACACTGATCACGGATGCTGGAAGTCACTGATAGTCAGGGATGCTGGAAGACACTGCTCATCATGGATACTGGAAGTCACTGATCACGGATGCGGGAAGTCACTGATCACGGATGCGGGAAGTCACTGATCATCATGGATGCAGGAATTCACTGATAGCGGATGCTGGATGTCACTGATCATCACAGATGCCGGAAGTAACTGATCATCATGGTTGCTGGAAGTCACTGATCATCACGGATGCTGGAAGTCATTGATCATCATGGATGCTGGTAGACACTGATCACGGATGCTGGAAGACACTGATCTTCACGGATTCTGGAAGTCACTGATCATCACGGATGCTGGAAGTCACTGATCATCACGGTTGCTGGAAGTCGCTGATCACGGATGCTGGAAGACACTGATCTTCACGGATTCTGGAAGTCACTGATCATCACGGATGCTGGAAGTCACTGATAAACATGGATTTTGGAAGTCACTGACCATCACGGATGCTGGAAGACACTGATCACGGATGCTGGAAGTCACTGATAGTCAGGGATGCTGGAAGTCACTGCTCATCATGGATACTGGAAGTCACTGATCACGGATGCTGGAAGTCACTGATCATGATGGATGCAGGAACTCACTGATCGCGGATGCTGGATGTAACTGATCGTCACAGCTGCCAGAAGTAACTGATCATCATGGATGCTGGAAGTCACTGCTCCTCATGGATGTTCGAATTCACTGACCATCACGGATGCTGGAAGTCACTGATCACGGATGCTGGAAGTCACTGATCACGGATGCCGGAAGACACTGATCATCATGGATGCTGGAAGTCACTGATCATCATGATGCTGGAAGTCACTGATAATCATGGATTTTGGAAGTCATTGACCATCATGGATGCTCAAAGTCACTGACCATCACGGATGCTGGAAGACACTGATCACGGATGCAGGAAGTCACTGATCACAGATGCCGGAAGTCACTCATCATCATGGATGCTGGAAGTCATTGATCATGGATGCTGGAAGTCACTGATCACGGATGCGGGAAGTCACTGATCATCATGGATGCAGGAATTCACTGATAGCGGATGCTGGATGTCACTGATCATCACAGATGCCGGAAGTAACTGATCATCATGGTTGCTGGAAGTCACAGATCATCACGGATGCTGGAAGTCACTGATCATCATGGATGCTGGTAGACACTGATCACGGATGCTGGAAGACACTGATCTTCACGGATTCTGGAAGTCACTGATCATCACGGATGCTGGAAGTCACTGATCATCACTGATGCTGGAAGTCACTGATCATCACGGATGCTGGAAGTCACTGATCATCACGGATGCTGGAAGACACTGATCACGGATGCTGGAAGTCACTGATAGTCAAGGATGCTGGATGTAACTGATCATCACGGATACTTTAAGTCACTGATCACGGATGCTGGAAGTCACGGATCATCACGGATGCTGGAAGTCGCTGATCACGGATGCTGGAAGACACTGATCTTCACGGATTCTGGAAGTCACTGATCATCACGGATGCTGGAAGTCACTGATAAACATGGATTTTGGAAGTCACTGACCATCATGGATGCTCGAAGTCACTGACCATCACGGATGCTGGAAGACACTGATCACGGATGCTGGAAGTCACTGATAGTCAAGGATGCTGGAAGTCACTGCTCATCATGGATACTGGAAGTCACTGATCACGGATGCTGGAAGTCACTGATCATCATGGATGCAGGAACTCACTGATCGCGGATGCTGGATGTCACTGATCGTCACAGCTGCCGGAAGTAACTGATCATCATGGATGCTGGAAGTCACTGCTCATCATGGATGTTCGAATTCACTGACCATCACGGATGCTGGAAGTCACTGATCAAGGATGCTGGTAGTCACTTATCACGGATGCCGGAAGACACTGATCATCATGGATGCTGGAAGTCACTGATCACGGATGCTGGTAGTCACTTATCACGGATGCCGGAAGACACTGATCATCATGGATGCTGGAAGTCACTGATCATCATGATGCTGGAAGTCACTGATAATCATGGATTTTGGAAGTCATTGACAATCATGGATGCTCAAAGTCACTGACCATCACGGATGCTGGAAGACACTGATCACGGATGCAGGAAGTCACTGATCACAGATGCCGGAAGTCACTGATCATCACGGATGCTGGAAGTCACTGATCACAGATGCTGGAAGTCACTGATCATCACGGATGCTGGAAGTCACTAATCACGGATGCTGGGAGTCACTGATCATCACGGATGCTAAAGTCACTGACCATCATGGATGCTGCAAGTCACTGCTCATCACGGATTCTGGAAGTCACTGATCATCACGGAAGCTGGAAGTCACTGATCACAGATGCCGGAAGTCACTCATCATCATGGATGCTGGAAGTCATTGATCATGGATGCTGGAAGTCACTGATCACGGATGCTGGAAGTCACTGATCATCATGGATGCAGGAATTCACTGATAGCGGATGCTGGATGTCACTGATCATCACAGATGCCGGAAGTAACTGATCATCATGGTTGCTGGAAGTCACTGATCATCACGGATGCTGGAAGTCACTGATCATCATGGATGCTGGTAGACACTGATCACGGATGCTGGAAGACACTGATCTTCACGGATTCTGGAAGTCACTGATCATCATGGATGCTGGAAGTCACTGATCACAGATGCTGGCAGTCACTGATCATCACGGATGCTGGAAATCACTGATCACGGATGCTGGGAGTCACTGATCATCACGTATGCTGGAAGTCACTGTGCCTCATGGATGCTGGAAGTCACTGATCATCATTGATGCTGGAAGTCACTGATCATCACGGATGCTGGAAGTCACTATTCATCATGGATGCTGTAAGTCACTGACCATCATGGATGCTTTAAGTCACTGATCACGGATGCTGGAAGTCACTGATCATTACGGATGCTGGAAGACACTGATCTTCACGGATTCTGGAAGTCATTGATCATCACGGATGCTGGAAATCACTGATGAACATGGATTTTGGAAGTCACTGACCATCATGGATGCTCGAAGTCACTGACCATCACGGATGCTGGAAGACACTGTTCACGGATGCTGGATGTCACTGATCGTCACAGCTGCCGGAAGTAACTGATCATCATGGATGCTGGAAGTCACTGCTCCTCATGGATGTTTGAATTCACTGACCATCACGGATGCTGGAAGTCACTGATCACGGATGCTGGAAGTCACTGATCACGGATGCCGGAAGACACTGATCATCATGGATGCTGGAAGTCACTGATCATCACTGATGCTGGAAGTCACTGAGCACGGATGCTGGAAGTCACTGATCATGATGCTGGAAGTCACTGATCATCATCGATGCTGGAAGTCACTGATCACTGATGCTGCAAGTAACTGATCATTACGGATGCTGGAAGTCACTAATCACGGATGCTGGAAGACACTGATCTTCACGGATTCTGGAAGTCACTGATCATCACGGATTCTGGAAGACACTGATCATGATGCTGGAAGTCACTGATAATCATGGATTTTGGAAGTCATTGACCATCATGGATGCTCAAAGTCACTGACCATCACGGATGCTGGAAGACACTGATCACGGATGCAGGAAGTCACTGATCACAGATGCCGGAAGTCACTCATCATCATGGATGCTGGAAGTCATTGATCATGGATGCTGGAAGTCACTGATCACGGATGCGGGAAGTCACTGATCATCATGGATGCAGGAATTCACTGATAGCGGATGCTGGATGTCACTGATCATCACAGATGCCGGAAGTAACTGATCATCATGGTTGCTGGAAGTCACTGATCATCACGGATGCTGGAAGTCACTGATCATCATGGATGCCGGTAGACACTGATCACGGATGCTGGAAGACACTGATCTTCACGGATTCTGGAAGTCACTGATCATCACGGATGCTGGAAGTCACTGATCATCACGGTTGCTGGAAGACGCTGATCACGGATGCTGGAAGACACTGATCTTCACGGATTCTGGAAGTCACTGATCATCACGGATGCTGGAAGTCACTGATAAACATGGATTTTGGAAGTCACTGACCATCACGGATGCTGGAAGACACTGATCACGGATGCTGGAAGTCACTGATAGTCAGGGATGCTGGAAGTCACTGCTCATCATGGATACTGGAAGTCACTGATCACGGATGCTGGAAGTCACTGATCATCATGGATGCAGGAACTCACTGATCGCGGATGCTGGATGTAACTGATCGTCTCAGCTGCCAGAAGTAACTGATCATCATGGATGCTGGAAGTCACTGCTCCTCATGGATGTTCGAATTCACTGACCATCACGGATGCGGGAAGTCACTGATCACGGATGCTGGAAGTCACTGATCACGGATGCCGGAAGACACTGATCATCATGGATGCTGGAAGACACTGATCATCATGATGCTGGAAGTCACTGATAATCATGGATTTTGGAAGTCATTGACCATCATGGATGCTCAAAGTCACTGACCATCACGGATGCTGGAAGACACTGATCACGGATGCAGGAAGTCACTGATCACAGATGCCGGAAGTGACTCATCATCATGGATGCTGGAAGTCATTGATCATGGATGCTGGAAGTCACTGATCACGGATGCGGGAAGTCACTGATCATCATGGATGCAGGAATTCACTGATAGCAGATGCTGGATGTCACTGATCATCACAGATGCCGGAAGTAACTGATCATCATGGTTGCTGGAAGTCACAGATCATCACGGATGCTGGAAGTCAATGATCATCATGGATGCTGGTAGACACTGATCACGGATGCTGGAAGACACTGATCTTCACGGATTCTGGAAGTCACTGATCATCACGGATGCTGGAAGTCACTGATCATCACTGATGCTGGAAGTCACTGATCATCACGGATGCTGGAAGTCACTGATCATCACGGATGCTGGAAGACACTGATCACGGATGCTGGAAGTCACTGATAGTCAAGGATGCTGGAAGTCACTGCTCATCATGGATACTGGAAGTCACTGATCACGGATGCTGGAAGACACTGATCACGGATGCTGGAAGTCACTGATAGTCAAGGATGCTGGAAGTCACTGCTCATCATGGATACTGGAAGTCACTGATCACGGATGCTGGAAGTCACTGATCATCATGGATGCAGGAACTCACTGATCGCGGATGCTGGATGTCACTGATCGTCACAGCTGCCGGAAGTAACTGATCATCATGGATGCTGGAAGTCACTGCTCCTCATGGATGTTCGAATTCACTGACCATCACGGATGCTGGAAGTCACTGATCAAGGATGCTGGTAGTCACTTATCACGGATGCCGGAAGACACTGATCATCATGGATGCTGGAAGTCACTGATCATCATGATGCTGGAAGTCACTGATAATCATGGATTTTGGAAGTCATTGACCATCATGGATGCTCAAAGTCACTGACCATCACGGATGCTGGAAGACACTGATCACGGATGCAGGAAGTCACTGATCACAGATGCCGGAAGTCACTGATCATCACGGATGCTGGAAGTCACTGATCATGATGCTGGAAGTCACTGATCATCATGGATGCTGGAAGTCACTGATCACAGATGCTGGAAGTCACTGATCATCACGGATGCTGGAAGTCACTAATCACGGATGCTGGGAGTCACTGATCATCACGGATGCTAAAGTCACTGACCATCATGGATGCTGCAAGTCACTGCTCATCACGGATTCTGGAAGTCACTGATCATCACGGAAGCTGGAAGTCACTGATCACAGATGCCGGAAGTCACTCATCATCATGGATGCTGGAAGTCATTGATCATGGATGCTGGAAGTCACTGATCACGGATGCTGGAAGTCACTGATCATCATGGATGCAGGAATTCACTGATAGCGGATGCTGGATGTCACTGATCATCACAGATGCCGGAAGTAACTGATCATCATGGTTGCTGGAAGTCACTGATCATCACGGATGCTGGAAGTCACTGATCATCATGGATGCTGGTAGACACTGATCACGGATGCTGGAAGACACTGATCTTCACGGATTCTGGAAGTCAGTGATCATCACGGATGCTGGAAGCACTGATCATCACGGTTGCTGGAAGTCGCTGATCATGGATGCTGTAAGACACTGATCTTCACGGATTCTGGAAGTCACTGACCATCACGGATGCTGGAAGACACTGATCACAGATGCTGGAAGTCACTGATAGTCAAGGATGCTGGAAGTCACTGCTCATCATGGATACTGGAAGTCACTGATCACGGATGCTGGAAGTCACTGATCATGATGGATGCAGGAACTCACTGATCGCGGATGCTGGATGTAACTGATCATCACGGATACTTTAAGTCACTGATCACGGATGCTGGAAGTCACTGATCATCACGGATGCTGGAAGTCGCTGATCACGGATGCTGGAAGACACTGATCTTCACGGATTCTGGAAGTCACTGATCATCACGGATGCTGGAAGTCACTGATAAACATGGATTTTGGAAGTCACTGACCATCATGGATGCTCGAAGTCACTGACCATCACGGATGCTGGAAGACACTGATCACGGATGCTGGAAGTCACTGATAGTCAAGGATGCTGGAAGTCACTGCTCATCATGGATACTGGAAGTCACTGATCACGGATGCTGGAAGTCACTGATCATCATGGATGCAGGAACTCACTGATCGCGGATGCTGGATGTCACTGATCGTCACAGCTGCCGGAAGTAACTGATCATCATGGATGCTGGAAGTCACTGCTCCTCATGGATGTGCGAATTCACTGACCATCACGGATGCTGGAAGTCACTGATCACGGATGCTGGTAGTCACTTATCACGGATGCCGGAAGACACTGATCATCATGGATGCTGGAAGTCACTGATCATCATGATGCTGGAAGTCACTGATAATCATGGATTTTGGAAGTCATTGACCATCATGGATGCTCAAAGTCACTGACCATCACGGATGCTGGAAGACACTGATCACGGATGCAGGAAGTCACTGATCACAGATGCCGGAAGTCACTGATCATCACGGATGCTGGAAGTCACTGATCATGATGCTGGAAGTCACTGATCATCATGGATGCTGGAAGTCACTGATCACAGATGGTGGAAGTCACTGATCATCACGGATGCTGGAAGTCACTAATCACGGATGCTGGGAGTCACTGATCATCACGGATGCTAAAGTCACTGACCATCATGGATGCTGCAAGTCACTGCTCATCACGGATTCTGGAAGTCACTGATCATCACGGAAGCTGGAAGTCACTGATCACAGATGCCGGAAGTCACTCATCATCATGGATGCTGGAAGTCATTGATTATGGATGCTGGAAGTCACTGATCATCATGGATGCAGGAATTCACTGATAGCGGATGCTGGATGTCACTGATCATCACAGATGCCGGAAGTAACTGATCATCATGGTTGCTGGAAGTCACTGATCATCACGGATGCTGGAAGTCACTGATCATCATGGATGCTGGTAGACACTGATCACGGATGCTGGAAGACACTGATCTTCACGGATTCTGGAAGTCAGTGATCATCACGGATGCTGGAAGTCACTGATCATCACGGTTGCTGGAAGTCGCTGATCACGGATGCTGGAAGACACTGATCTTCACGGATTCTGGAAGTCACTGACCATCACGGATGCTGGAAGACACTGATCACGGATGCTGGAAGTCACTGATAGTCAAGGATGCTGGAAGTCACTGCTCATCATGGATACTGGAAGTCACTGATCACGGATGCTGGAAGTCACTGATCATGATGGATGCAGGAACACACTGATCGCGGATGCTGGATGTAACTGATCGTCACAGCTGCCAGAAGTAACTGATCATCATGGATGCTGGAAGTCACTGCTCCTCATGGATGTTCGAATTCACTGACCATCACGGATGCTGGAAGTCACTGATCACGGATGCTGGAAGTCACTGATCACGGATGCCGGAAGACACTGATCATCATGGATGCTGGAAGTCACTGATCATCATGATGCTGGAAGTCACTGATAATCATGGATTTTGGAAGTCATTGACCATCATGGATGCTCAAAGTCACTGACCATCACGGATGCTGGAAGACACTGATCACGGATGCAGGAAGTCACTGATCACAGATGACGGAAGTCACTGATCATCACGGATGCTGGAAGTCACTGATCATGATGCTGGAAGTCACTGATCATCATGGATGCTGGAAGTCACTGCTCACAGATGCTGGAAGTCACTGATCATCACGGATGCTGGAAGTCACTAATCACGGATGCTGGGAGTCACTTATCATCACGGATGCTAAAGTCACTGACCATCATGGATGCTGCAAGTCACTGCTCATCACGGATGCTGGAAGTCACTGATCATCACGGAAGCTGGAACTGATCACGGATGCTGGAAGACACTGATCTTCAAGGATTCTGGAAGTCACTGATCATCACGGATGCTGGAAGTCACTGATAATCATGGATTTTGGAAGTCACTGACCATCACGGATGCTGGAAGACACTGATCATGTTGCTGGAAGTCACTGATCATCATGGATGCTGGAAGTCACTGATCACAGATGCTGGAAGTCACTGATCATCACGGATGTTGGAAATCACTGATCACGGATGCTGGGAGTCGCTGATCATCGCGGATGCTGGAAGTCACTGATCACGGATGCTGGAAGACACTGATCATCACGGATGCTGGAAGTCACTGATGGTCACAGATGCTGGAAGTCACTGATCACGGATGCTGGAAGACACTGATCTTCACGGATTCTGGAAGTCACTGATCATCACGGATGCTGGAAGTCACTGATATTCATGGATTTTGCAAGTCACTGACCATCATGGATGCTCGAAGTCATTGACCATCACGGACGCTGGAATACAGTGATCATGATGCTGGAAGTCACTGATCATCATGGATGCTGGAAGTCACTGATCACAGATGCTGGCAGTCACTGATCATCACGGATGCTGGAAATCACTGATCACGGATGCTGGGAGTCACTGATCATCACGTATGCTGGAAGTCACTGATCCTCATGGATGCTGGAAGTCACTGATCATCATTGATGCTGGAAGTCACTGATCATCACGGATGCTGGAAGTCACTAATCATCATGGATGCTGTAAGTCACTGACCATCATGGATGCTTTAAGTCACTGATCACGGATGCTGGAAGTCACTGATCATTACGGATGCTGGAAGTCACTGATCACGGATGCTGGAAGACACTGATCTTCACGGATTCTGGAAGTCATTGATCATCACGGATGCTGGAAGTCACTGATAAACATGGATTTTGGAAGTCACTGACCATCATGGATGCTCGAAGTCACTGACCATCACGGATGCTGCAAGACACTGGTCAGGGATGCTGGATGTCACTGATTGTCACAGCTGCCGGAAGAAACTGATAATCATGGATGCTGGAAGTCACTGCTCCTCATGGACGTTTGAATTCACTGACCATCACGGATGCTGGAAGTCACTGATCATGGATGCTGGAAGTCACTGATCACGGATGCCGGAAGACACTGATCATCATGGATGCTGGAAGTCACTGATCATCACTGATGCTGGAAGTCACTGATCATCACGGATGCTGGAAGTCACTGATCATCACAGATGCTGGATGTCACTGAGCACGGATGCTGGAAGTCACTGATCATGATGCTGGAAGTCACTGATCATCATGGATGCTGGAAGTCACTGATCACAGATGCTGCAAGTAACTGATCATTACGGATGCTGGAAGTCACTAATCACGGATGCTGGAAGACACTGATCTTCACGGATTCTGGAAGTCACTGATCATCAAGGATTCTGGAAGTCACTGATAATCATGGATTTTGGAAGTCACTGATCATCATGGATGCTGGAAGTCACTGATCACAGATGCTGGAAGTCACAGTTCATCACGGATTCTAAAGTCACTGACCATCATGGATGCCGGAAGTCACTCATCATCATGGATGCTGGAAGTCATTGATCATGGATGCTGGAAGTCACTGATCACGGATGCGGGAAGTCACTGATCATCATGGATGCAGGAATTCACTGATAGCGGATGCTGGATGTCACTGAACATCACAGATGCCGGAAGTAACTGATCATCATGGTTGCAGGAAGTCACTGATCATCACGGATGCTGGAAGTCACTGATCATCACGGATGCTGGTAGACACTGATCACGGATGCTGGAAGACACTGATCTTCACGGATTCTGGAAGTCACTGATCATCACGGATGCTGGAAGTCACTGATAATCATGGATTTTGGAAGTCACAGACCATAATGGATGCTCGAAGTGACTGACCATCACGGATGCTGGAAGACACTGATCATGATGCTGGAAGTCATTGATCATCATGGATGCTGGAAGTCACTGATCACAGATGCTGGCAGTCACTGGTCATCACGGATGCTGGAAATCACTGATCACGGATGCTGGGAGTCACTGATCATCACTGATGCTGGAAGTCACGGATCATCACGGATGCTGGAAGTCACTGATCATCAAGGATACTGGAAGTCACTGATCATGGATGCTGGAAGACACTGATCATCACGGATGCTGGAAGTCACTGATCATCACGGATACTGGAAGTCACTGAGCACGGATGCTGAAAGTCACTGATCATGATGCTGGAAGTCACTGATCATCATGAATGCTGGAAGTCACTGATCACTGATGCTGGAAGTAACTGATCATTACAGATGCTGGAAGTCACTAATCACGGATGCTGGAAGAAACTGATCTTCACGCATTCTGGAAGTCACTGATCATCACGGATTCTGGAAGTCACTGATATTTATGGATTTTGGAAGTCACTGACCATCATGGATGCTCGAAGTCACTTACCATCACGGATGCTGGAAGACACTGATCATGATGCTGGAAGTCACTGATCATCATGGATGCTGGAAGTCACTGATCACAGATGCTGGCAGTCACTGGTCATCACGGATGCTGGAAATCACTGATCACGAATGCTGGGAGTCACTGATCATCACTGATGCTGGAAGTCACTGATCATCACGGATGCTGGAAGTCAGTGATCATGAAGGATGCTGGAAGTCACTGATCATGGATGCTGGAAGACACTGATCATCACGGATGCTGGAAGTCACTGATCATCACGGATGCTGGAAGTCACTGAGCACGGATGCTGGAAGTCACTGATCATGATGCTGGAAGTCACTGATCATCATGGATGCTGGAAGTCACTGCTCACTGATGCTGGAAGTAACTGATCATTACGGATGCTGGAAGTCACTAATCACGGATGCTGGAAGACACTGATCTTCACGCATTCTGGAAGTCACTGATCATCACGGATTCTGGAAGTCACTGATAATCATGGATTTTGGAAGTCACTGACCATCATAGATGCTCGAAGTCACTGACAATCACGGATGCTGGAAGACACTGATCATGATGCTGGAAGTCACTGATTATCACGGATGCTGCAAGTCACTGATCCTCATGGATGCTGGAAGTCACTGATCATCACTGATGCTGGAAGTCACTGATAGTCAAGGATGCTGGAAGTCACTGCTCATCATGGATACTGGAAGTCACTGATCACGGATGCTGGAAGTCACTGATCATCATGCATGCATGAACTCACTGATCGCGGATACTGGATGTCACTGATCGTCACAGCTGCCAGAAGTAACTGATCATCATGAATGCTGGAAGTCACTGCTCCTCATGGATGTTCGAATTCACTGACCATCACGGATGCTGGAAGTCACTGATCATGGATGCTGGAAGTCACTGATCACGGATGCCGGAAGACACTGATCATCATGTATGCTGGAAGTCACTGATCATCATGATGCTGGAAGTCACTGATAATCATGGATTTTGGAAGTCATTGACCATCATGGATGCTCAAAGTCACTGACCATCACGGATGCTGGAAGACACTGATCACGGATGCAGGAAGTCACTGATCACAGATGCCGGAAGTCACTGATCATCACGGATGCTGGAAGTCACTGATCATGATGCTGGAAGTCACTGATCCTCATGGATGCTGGAAGTCACTGATCACAGATGATGGAAGTCACTGATCATCACGGATGCTGGAAGTCACTAATCACGGATGCTGGGAGTCACTGATCATCACGGATGCTAAAGTCACTGACCATCATGGATGCTGCAAGTCACTGCTCATCACGGATGCTGGAAGTCACTGATCATCACGGAAGCTGGAAGTCACTGATCATCACGGATGCTGGAAGTCACTGATCATCACGGATGCTGGTAGACACTGATCACGGATGCTGGAAGACACTGATCTTCATGGATTCTGGAAGTCACTGATTATCACGGATGCTGGAAGTCACTGATAATCATGGATTTTGGAAGTCACTGACCATAATGGATGCTCGAAGTGACTGACCATCACGGATGCTGGAAGACACTGATCATGATGCTGGAAGTCACTGATCATCATGGATGCTGGAAGTCACTGATCACAGATGCTGGCAGTCACTGGTCATCACGGATGCTGGAAATCACTGATCACGGATGCTGGGAGTCACTGAGCACGGATGCTGAAAGTCACTGATCATGATGCTGGAAGTCACTGATCATCATGAATGCTGGAAGTCACTGATCACTGATGCTGGAAGTAACTGATCATTACAGATGCTGGAAGTCACTAATCACGGATGCTGGAAGAAACTGATCTTCACGCATTCTGGAAGTCACTGATCATCACGGATTCTGGAAGTCACTGATATTTATGGATTTTGGAAGTCACTGACCATCATGGATGCTCGAAGTCACTTACCATCACGGATGCTGGAAGACACTGATCATGATGCTGGAAGTCACTGATCATCATGGATGCTGGAAGTCACTGATCACAGATGCTGGCAGTCACTGGTCATCACGGATGCTGGAAATCACTGATCACGAATGCTGGGAGTCACTGATCATCACTGATGCTGGAAGTCACTGATCATCACGGATGCTGGAAGTCAGTGATCATGAAGGATGCTGGAAGTCACTGATCATGGATGCTGGAAGACACTGATCATCACGGATGCTGGAAGTCACTGATCATCAAGGATGCTGGAAGTCACTGAGCACGGATGCTGGAAGTCACTGATCATGATGCTGGAAGTCACTGATCATCATGGATGCTGGAAGTCACTGCTCACTGATGCTGGAAGTAACTGATCATTACGGATGCTGGAAGTCACTAATCACGGATGCTGGAAGACACTGATCTTCACGCATTCTGGAAGTCACTGATCATCACGGATTCTGGAAGTCACTGATAATCATGGATTTTGGAAGTCACTGACCATCATAGATGCTCGAAGTCACTGACAATCACGGATGCTGGAAGACACTGATCATGATGCTGGAAGTCACTGATCATCACGGATGCTGCAAGTCACTGATCCTCATGGATGCTGGAAGTCACTGATCATCACTGATGCTGGAAGTCACTGATAGTCAAGGATGCTGGAAGTCACTGCTCATCATGGATACTGGAAGTCACTGATCACGGATGCTGGAAGTCACTGATCATCATGCATGCATGAACTCACTGATCGCGGATACTGGATGTCACTGATCGTCACAGCTGCCAGAAGTAACTGATCATCATGAATGCTGGAAGTCACTGCTCCTCATGGATGTTCGAATTCACTGACCATCACGGATGCTGGAAGTCACTGATCATGGATGCTGGAAGTCACTGATCACGGATGCCGGAAGACACTGATCATCATGTATGCTGGAAGTCACTGATCATCATGATGCTGGAAGTCACTGATAATCATGGATTTTGGAAGTCATTGACCATCATGGATGCTCAAAGTCACTGACCATCACGGATGCTGGAAGACACTGATCACGGATGCAGGAAGTCACTGATCACAGATGCCGGAAGTCACTGATCATCACGGATGCTGGAAGTCACTGATCATGATGCTGGAAGTCACTGATCCTCATGGATGCTGGAAGTCACTGATCACAGATGATGGAAGTCACTGATCATCACGGATGCTGGAAGTCACTAATCACGGATGCTGGGAGTCACTGATCATCACGGATGCTAAAGTCACTGACCATCATGGATGCTGCAAGTCACTGCTCATCACGGATGCTGGAAGTCACTGATCATCACGGAAGCTGGAAGTCACTGATCATCACGGATGCTGGAAGTCACTGATCATCACGGATGCTGGTAGACACTGATCACGGATGCTGGAAGACACTGATCTTCATGGATTCTGGAAGTCACTGATTATCACGGATGCTGGAAGTCACTGATAATCATGGATTTTGGAAGTCACTGACCATAATGGATGCTCGAAGTGACTGACCATCACGGATGCTGGAAGACACTGATCATGATGCTGGAAGTCACTGATCATCATGGATGCTGGAAGTCACTGATCACAGATGCTGGCAGTCACTGGTCATCACGGATGCTGGAAATCACTGATCACGGATGCTGGGAGTCACTGATCATCACTGATGCTGGAAGTCACTGATCATCACGGATGCTGGAAGTCACTGATCATCAAGGATGCTGGAAGTCACTGAGCACGGATGCTGGAAGTCACTGATCATGATGCTGGAAGTCACTGATCATCATGGATGCTGGAAGTCACTGCTCACTGATGCTGGAAGTAACTGATCATTACGGATGCTGGAAGTCACTAATCACGGATGCTGGAAGACACTGATCTTCACGCATTCTGGAAGTCACTGATCATCACGGATTCTGGAAGTCACTGATAATCATGGATTTTGGAAGTCACTGACCATCATAGATGCTCGAAGTCACTGACAATCACGGATGCTGGAAGACACTGATCATGATGCTGGAAGTCACTGATCATCACGGATGCTGCAAGTCACTGATCCTCATGGATGCTGGAAGTCACTGATCATCACTGATGCTGGAAGTCACTGATAGTCAAGGATGCTGGAAGTCACTGCTCATCATGGATACTGGAAGTCACTGATCACGGATGCTGGAAGTCACTGATCATCATGCATGCATGAACTCACTGATCGCGGATACTGGATGTCACTGATCGTCACAGCTGCCAGAAGTAACTGATCATCATGAATGCTGGAAGTCACTGCTCCTCATGGATGTTCGAATTCACTGACCATCACGGATGCTGGAAGTCACTGATCATGGATGCTGGAAGTCACTGATCACGGATGCCGGAAGACACTGATCATCATGTATGCTGGAAGTCACTGATCATGATGCTGGAAGTCACTGATCCTCATGGATGCTGGAAGTCACTGATCACAGATGCTGGCAGTCACTGGTCATCACGGATGCTGGAAATCACTGATCACGGATGCTGGGAGTCACTGATCATCACTGATGCTGGAAGTCACTGATCATGATGCTGGAAGTCACTGACCATCACGGATGCTGGAAGTCACTGATCACGGATGCCGGAAGACACTGATCATCATGGATGCTGGAAGTCACTGATCATCATGATGCTGGAAGTCACTGATAATCATGGATTTTGGAAGTCATTGACCATCATGGATGCTCAAAGTCACTGACCATCACGGATGCTGGAAGACACTGATCACGGATGCAGGAAGTCACTGATCACAGATGCCGGAAGTCACTGATCATCACGGATGCTGGAAGTCACTGATCATGATGCTGGAAGTCACTGATCCTCATGGATGCTGGAAGTCACTGATCACAGATGATGGAAGTCACTGATCATCACGGATGCTGGAAGTCACTAATCACGGATGCTGGGAGTCACTGATCATCACGGATGCTAAAGTCACTGACCATCATGGATGCTGCAAGTCACTGCTCATCACGGATGCTGGAAGTCACTGATCATCACGGAAGCTGGAAGTCACTGATCATCACGGAAGCTGGAAGTCACTGATCATCACGGATGCTGGAAGTCACTGATCATCACGGATGCTGGTAGACACTGATCACGGATGCTGGAAGACACTGATCTTCATGGATTCTGGAAGTCACTGATTATCACGGATGCTGGAAGTCACTGATAATCATGGATTTTGGAAGTCACTGACCATAATGGATGCTCGAAGTGACTGACCATCACGGATGCTGGAAGACACTGATCATGATGCTGGAAGTCACTGATCATCATGGATGCTGGAAGTCACTGATCACAGATGCTGGCAGTCACTGGTCATCACGGATGCTGGAAATCACTGATCACGGATGCTGGGAGTCACTGATCATCACTGATGCTGGCAGTCACTGATCATCACGGATGCTGGAAGTCACTGATCATCAAGGATGCTGGAAGTCACTGATCATGGATGCTGGAAGACACTGATCATCACGGATGCTGGAAGTCACTGATCATCACGGATGCTGGAAGTCACTGAGCACGGATGCTGAAAGTCACTGATCAAAATGCTGGAAGTCACTGATCATCATGAATGCTGGAAGTCACTGATCACTGATGCTGGAAGTAACTGATCATTACGGATGCTGGAAGTCACTAATCACGGATGCTGGAAGACACTGATCTTCACGCATTCTGGAAGTCACTGATCATCACGGATTCTGGAAGTCACTGATAATCATGGATTTTGGAAGTCACTGACCATCATGGATGCTCGAAGTCACTTACCATCACGGATGCTGGAAGACACTGATCATGATGCTGGAAGTCACTGATCATCATGGATGCTGGAAATCACTGATCACGGATGCTGGGAGTCACTGATCATCACTGATGCTGGAAGTCACTGATCATCACGGATGCTGGAAGTCAGTGATCATCAAGGATGCTGGAAGTCACTGATCATGGATGCTGGAAGACATTGATCATCACGGATGCTGGAAGTCACTGATCATCACGGATGCTGGAAGTCACTGAGCACGGATGCTGGAAGTCACTGATCATGATGCAGGAAGTCACTGATCATCATGGATGCTGGAAGTCACTGCTCACTGATGCTGGAAGTAACTGATCATTACGGATGCTGGAAGTCACTAATCACGGATGCTGGAAGACACTGATCTTCACGCATTCTGGAAGTCACTGATCATCACGGATTCTGGAAGTCACTGATAATCATGGATTTTGGAAGTCACTGACCATCATGGATGCTCGAAGTCACTGACAATCACGGATGCTGGAAGACACTGATCATGATGCTGGAAGTCACTGATCATCACGGATGCTGCAAGTCACTGATCCTCATGGATGCTGGAAGTCACAGATCATCACTGATGCTGGAAGTCACTGATAGTCAAGGATGCTGGAAGTCACTCCTCATCATGGATACTGGAAGTCACTGATCACGGATGCTGGAAGTCACTGATCATCATGCATGCATGAACTCACTGATCGCGGATACTGGATGTCACTGATCGTCACAGCTGCCAGAAGTAACTGATCATCATGAATGCTGGAAGTCACTGCTCCTCATGGATGTTCGAATTCACTGACCATCACGGATGCTGGAAGTCACTGATCACGGATGCTGGAAGTCACTGATCACGGATGCCGGAAGACACTGATCATCATGTATGCTGGAAGTCACTGATCATGATGCTGGAAGTCACTGATCCTCATGGATGCTGGAAGTCACTGATCACAGATGCTGGCAGTCACTGGTCATCACGGATGCTGGAAATCACTGATCACGGATGCTGGGAGTCACTGATCATCACTGATGCTGGAAGTCACTGATCATGATGCTGGAAGTCACTGACCATCACGGATGCTGGAAGTCACTGATCACGGATGCCGGAAGACACTGATCATCATGGATGCTGGAAGTCACTGATCATCATGATGCTGGAAGTCACTGATAATCATGGATTTTGGAAGTCATTGACCATCATGGATGCTCAAAGTCACTGACCATCACGGATGCTGGAAGACACTGATCACGGATGCAGGAAGTCACTGATCACAGATGCCGGAAGTCACTGATCATCACGGATGCTGGAAGTCACTGATCATGATGCTGGAAGTCACTGATCCTCATGGATGCTGGAAGTCACTGATCACAGATGATGGAAGTCACTGATCATCACGGATGCTGGAAGTCACTAATCACGGATGCTGGGAGTCACTGATCATCACGGATGCTAAAGTCACTGACCATCATGGATGCTGCAAGTCACTGCTCATCACGGATGCTGGAAGTCACTGATCATCACGGAAGCTGGAAGTCACTGATCATCACGGAAGCTGGAAGTCACTGATCATCACGGATGCTGGAAGTCACTGATCATCACGGATGCTGGTAGACACTGATCACGGATGCTGGAAGACACTGATCTTCATGGATTCTGGAAGTCACTGATTATCACGGATGCTGGAAGTCACTGATAATCATGGATTTTGGAAGTCACTGACCATAATGGATGCTCGAAGTGACTGACCATCACGGATGCTGGAAGACACTGATCATGATGCTGGAAGTCACTGATCATCATGGATGCTGGAAGTCACTGATCACAGATGCTGGCAGTCACTGGTCATCACGGATGCTGGAAATCACTGATCACGGATGCTGGGAGTCACTGATCATCACTGATGCTGGCAGTCACTGATCATCACGGATGCTGGAAGTCACTGATCATCAAGGATGCTGGAAGTCACTGATCATGGATGCTGGAAGACACTGATCATCACGGATGCTGGAAGTCACTGATCATCACGGATGCTGGAAGTCACTGAGCACGGATGCTGAAAGTCACTGATCAAAATGCTGGAAGTCACTGATCATCATGAATGCTGGAAGTCACTGATCACTGATGCTGGAAGTAACTGATCATTACGGATGCTGGAAGTCACTAATCACGGATGCTGGAAGACACTGATCTTCACGCATTCTGGAAGTCACTGATCATCACGGATTCTGGAAGTCACTGATAATCATGGATTTTGGAAGTCACTGACCATCATGGATGCTCGAAGTCACTTACCATCACGGATGCTGGAAGACACTGATCATGATGCTGGAAGTCACTGATCATCATGGATGCTGGAAATCACTGATCACGGATGCTGGGAGTCACTGATCATCACTGATGCTGGAAGTCACTGATCATCACGGATGCTGGAAGTCAGTGATCATCAAGGATGCTGGAAGTCACTGATCATGGATGCTGGAAGACATTGATCATCACGGATGCTGGAAGTCACTGATCATCACGGATGCTGGAAGTCACTGAGCACGGATGCTGGAAGTCACTGATCATGATGCAGGAAGTCACTGATCATCATGGATGCTGGAAGTCACTGCTCACTGATGCTGGAAGTAACTGATCATTACGGATGCTGGAAGTCACTAATCACGGATGCTGGAAGACACTGATCTTCACGCATTCTGGAAGTCACTGATCATCACGGATTCTGGAAGTCACTGATAATCATGGATTTTGGAAGTCACTGACCATCATGGATGCTCGAAGTCACTGACAATCACGGATGCTGGAAGACACTGATCATGATGCTGGAAGTCACTGATCATCACGGATGCTGCAAGTCACTGATCCTCATGGATGCTGGAAGTCACAGATCATCACTGATGCTGGAAGTCACTGATAGTCAAGGATGCTGGAAGTCACTCCTCATCATGGATACTGGAAGTCACTGATCACGGATGCTGGAAGTCACTGATCATCATGCATGCATGAACTCACTGATCGCGGATACTGGATGTCACTGATCGTCACAGCTGCCAGAAGTAACTGATCATCATGAATGCTGGAAGTCACTGCTCCTCATGGATGTTCGAATTCACTGACCATCACGGATGCTGGAAGTCACTGATCACGGATGCTGGAAGTCACTGATCACGGATGCCGGAAGACACTGATCATCATGTATGCTGGAAGTCACTGATCATCATGATGCTGGAAGTCACTGATAATCATGGATTTTGGAAGTCATTGACCATCATGGATGCTCAAAGTCACTGACCATCACGGATGCTGGAAGACACTGATCACGGATGCAGGAAGTCACTGATCACAGATGCCGGAAGTCACTGATCATCACGGATGCTGGAAGTCACTGATCATGATGCTGGAAGTCACTGATCCTCATGGATGCTGGAAGTCACTGATCACAGATGATGGAAGTCACTGATCATCACGGATGCTGGAAGTCACTAATCACGGATGCTGGGAGTCACTGATCATCATGGATGCTAAAGTCACTGACCATCATGGATGCTGCAAGTCACTGCTCATCACGGATGCTGGAAGTCACTGATCATCACGGAAGCTGGAAGTCACTGATCATCACGGATGCTGGAAGTCACTGATCATCACGGATGCTGGTAGACACTGATCATGGATGCTGGAAGACACTGATCTTCATGGATTCTGGAAGTCACTGATCATCACGGATGCTGGAAGTCACTGATAATCATGGATTTTGGAAGTCTCTGACCATAATGGATGCTCGAAGTGACTGACCATCACGGATGCTGGAAGACACTGATCATGATGCTGGAAGTCACTGATCATCATGGATGCTGGAAGTCACTGATCACAGATGCTGGCAGTCACTGGTCATCACGGATGCTGGAAATCACTGATCACGGATGCTGGGAGTCACTGATCATCACTGATGCTGGAAGTCACTGATCATCACGGATGCTGGAAGTCACTGATCATCACGGATGCTGGAAGTCACTGATCATGGATGCTGGAAGACACTGATCATCACGGATGCTGGAAGTCACTGATCATCACGGATGCTGGAAGTCACTGATCATGATGCTGGAAGTCACTGATCATCATGAATGCTGGAAGTCACTGATCACTGATGCTGGAAGTAACTGATCATTACGGATGCTGGAAGTCACTAATCACGGATGCTGGAAGACACTGATCTTCACGCATTCTGGAAGTCACTGATCATCACGGATTCTGGAAGTCACTGATAATCATGGATTTTGGAAGTCACTGACCATCATGGATGCTCGAAGTCACTTACCATCACGGATGCTGGAAGACACTGATCATGATGCTGGAAGTCACTGATCATCATGGATGCTGGAAGTCACTGATCACAGATGCTGGCAGTCACTGGTCATCACGGATGCTGGAAATCACTGATCACGGATGCTGGGAGTCACTGATCATCACTGATGCTGGAAGTCACTGATCATCACGGATGCCGGAAGTCACTGATCATCACGGATGCTGGAAGACACTGATCTTCACGGATTCTGGAAGTCACTGATCATCACAGATGCCGGAAGTCACTCATCATCATGGATGCTGGAAGTCATTGATCATGGATGCTGGAAGTCACTGATCACGGATGCGGGAAGTCACTGATCATCATGGATGCAGGAATTCTCTGATAGCGGATGCTGGATGTCACTGATCATCACAGATGCCGAAAGTAACTGATCATCATGGTTGCTGGAAGTCACTGATCATCACGGATGCTGGAAGTCACTGATCATCATGGATGCTGGTAGACACTGATCACGGATGCTGGAAGACACTGATCTTCACGGATTCTGGAAGTCACTGATCATCACGGATGCTGGAATTCACTGATCATCACTGATGCTGGAAGTTACTGATCATCACGGATGCTGGAAGTCACTGATCATCACGGATGCTGGAAGTCACTGATCACAGATGCTGGAAGACACTGATCATCACGGATGCTGGAAGTCACTGATCATCACGGATGCTCGAAGTCACTGATAATCATGGATTTTGGAAGTCACAGACCATAATGGATGCTCGAAGTGACTGACCATCACGGATGCTGGAAGACACTGATCATGATGCTGGAAGTCACTGATCATCATGGATGCTGGAAGTCACTGATCACAGATGCTGGCAGTCACTGGTCATCACTGATGCTGGAAATCACTGATCACGGATGCTGGGAGTCACTGATCATCACGTATGCTGGAAGTCACTGATCCTCATGGATGCTGGAAGTCACTGATAGTCAAGGATGCTGGAAGTCACTGCTCATCATGGATACTGGAAGTCACTGATCACGGATGCTGGAAGTCACTGATCATCATGCATGCATGAACTCACTGATCGCGGATGCTGGATGTCACTGATCGTCACAGCTGCCAGAAGTAACTGATCATTATGAATGCTGGAAGTCACTGCTCCTCATGGATGTTCGAATTCACTGACCATCACGGATGCTGGAAGTCACTGATCACGGATGCCGGAAGACACTGATCATCATGGATGCTGGAAGTCACTGATCATCATGATGCTGGAAGTCACTGATAATCATGGATTTTGGAAGTCATTGACCATCATGGATGCTCAAAGTCACTGACCATCACGGATGCTGGAAGACACTGATCACGGATGCAGGAAGTCACTGATCACAGATGCCGGAAGTCACTGATCATCACGGATGCTGGAAGTCACTGATCATGATGCTGGAAGTCACTGATCCTCATGGATGCTGGAAGTCGCTGATCACAGATGATGGAAGTCACTGATCATCACGGATGCTGGAAGTCACTAATCACGGATGCTGGGAGTCACTGATCATCACGGATGCTAAAGTCACTGACCATCATGGATGCTGCAAGTCACTGCTCATCACGGATGCTGGAAGTCACTGATCATCACGGAAGCTGGAAGTCACTGATCATCACGGATGCTGGAAGTCACTGATCATCACGGATGCTGGTAGACACTGATCACAGATGCTGGAAGACACTGATCTTCACGGATTCTGGAAGTCACTGATCATCACGGATGCTGGAAGTCACTGATAATCATGGATTTTGGAAGTCACTGAACATAATGGATGCTCGAAGTGACTGACCATCACGGATGCTGGAAGACACTGATCATGATGCTGGAAGTCACTGATCATCATGGATGCTGGAAGTCACTGATCACAGATGCTGGCAGTCACTGGTCATCACGGATGCTGGAAATCACTGATCACGGATGCTGGGAGTCACTGATCATCACTGATGCTGGAAGTCACTGATCATCACGGATGCTGGAAGTCACTGATCATCAAGGATGCTGGAAGTCACTGATCATGGATGCTGGAAGACACTGATCATCACGGATGCTGGAAGTCACTGATCATCACGGACGCTGGAAGTCACTGAGCACGGATGCTGAAAGTCACTGATCATGATGCTGGAAGTCACTGATCATCATGAATGCTGGAAGTCACTGATCACTGATGCTGGAAGTAACTGATCATTACGGATGCTGGAAGTCACTAATCACGGATGCTGGAAGACACTGATCTTCACGCATTCTGGAAGTCACTGATCATCATGGATTCTGGAAGTCACTGATAATCATGGATTTTGGAAGTCACTGACCATCATGGATGCTGGAAGTCACTGATAACAGATGCTGGCAGTCACTGGTCATCACGGATGCTGGAAATCACTGATCACGGATGCTGGGATTCACTGATCATCACTGGTGCTGGAAGTCACTGATCATCACGGATGCTGGAAGTCACTGATCATCACGGATGCTGGAAGACACTGATCTTCACGGATTCTGGAAGTCACTGATCATCACAGATGCCGGAAGTCACTCATCATCATGGATGCTGGAAGCCATTGATCATGGATGCTGGAAGTCACTGATCACGGATGCGGGAAGTCACTGATCATCATGGATGCAGGAATTCACTGATAGCGGATGCTGGATGTCACTGATCATCACAGATGCCGGAAGTAACTGATCATCATGGTTGCTGGAAGTCACTGATCATCACGGATGCTGGAAGTCACTGATCATCATGGATGCTGGTAGACACTGATCACGGATGCTGGAAGACACTGATCTTCACGGATTCTGGAAGTCACTGATCATCACGGATGCTGGAAGTCACTGATCATCACTGATGCTGGAAGTCACTGATCATCACGGATGCTGGAAGTCACTGATAATCATGGATTTTGGAAGTCACAGACCATAATGGATGCTCGAATTGACTGACCACCACGGATGCTGGAAGACACTGATCATGATGCTGGAAGTCACTGATCATCATGGATGCTGGAAGTCACTGATCACAGATGCTGGCAGTCACTGGTCATCACGGATGCTGGAAATCACTGATCACGGATGCTGGGAGTCACTGATCATCACTGATGCTGGAAGTCACTGATCATCACGGATGCTGGAAGTCACTGATCATCAAGGATGCTGGAAGCCACTGATCATGGATGCTGGAAGACACTGATCATCACGGATGCTGGAAGTCACTGATCATCACGGATACTGGAAGTCACTGAGCACGGATGCTGAAAGTCACTGATCATGATGCTGGAAGTCACTGATCATCATGAATGCTGGAAGTCACTGATCACTGATGCTGGAAGTAACTGATCATTACAGATGCTGGAAGTCACTAATCACGGATGCTGGAAGAAACTGATCTTCACGCATTCTGGAAGTCACTGATCATCACGGATTCCGGAAGTCACTGATATTGATGGATTTTGGAAGTCACTGACCATCATGGATGCTCGAAGTCACTTACCATCACGGATGCTGGAAGACAATGATCATGATGCTGGAAGTCACTGATCATCATGGATGCTGGAAGTCACTGATCACAGATGCTGGCAGTCACTGGTCATCACGGATGCTGGAAATCACTTCTCACGGATGCTGGGAGTCACTGATCATCACTGATGCTGGAAGTCACTGTTCATCACGGATGCTGGAAGTCAGTGATCATCAGGGATGCTGGAAGTCACTGATCATGGATGCTGGAAGACACTGATCATCACGGATGCTGGAAGTCACTGATCATCACGGATCCTGGAAGTCACTGAGCACGAATGCTGGAAGTCACTGATCATGATGCTGGAAGTCACTGATCATCATGGATGCTGGAAGTCACTGATCACTGATGCTGCAAGTAACTGATCATTACGGATGCTGGAAGTCACTAATCACGGATGCTGGAAGACACTGATCTTCACGCATTCTGGAAGTCACTGATCATCACGGATGCTGGAAGTCACTGATCACGGATGCTGGAAGACACTGATCTTCACGCATTCTGGAAGTCACTGATCATCACGGATTCTGGAAGTCACTGATAATCATGGATTTTGGAAGTCACTGACCATCATAGATGCTCGAAGTCACTGACAATCACGGATGCTGGAAGACACTGATCATGATGCTGGAAGTCACTGATCATCAGGGATGCTGCAAGTCACTGATCCTCATGGATGCTGGAAGTCACTGATCATCACGGATTCTGGAAGTCACTGATAATCATGGATTTTGGAAGTCACTGATCATCATGGATGCTGGAAGTCACTGATCACAGATGCTGGAAGTCACTGTTCATCACGGATTCTAAAGTCACTGACCATCATGGATGCCGGAAGTCACTCATCATCATGGATGCTGGAAGTCATTGATCATGGATGCTGGAAGTCACTGATCACGGATGCGGGAAGTCACTGATCATCATGGATGCAGGAATTCACTGATAGCGGATGCTGGATGTCACTGATCATCACAGATGCCGGAAGTAACTGATCATCATGGTTGCTGGAAGTCACTGATCATCACGGATGCTGGAAGTCACTGATCATCATGGATGCTGGTAGACACTGATCACGGATGCTGGAAGACACTGATCTTCACGGATTCTGGAAGTCACTGATCATCACGGATGCTGGAAGTCACTGATCATCACTGATGCTGGAAGTCACTGATCATCACGGATGCTGGAAGTCACTGATCATCACGGATGCTGGAAGTCACTGATCACAGATGCTGGAAGACACTGATCATCACGGATGCCGGAAGTCACTGATCATCACGGATGCTGGAAGTCACTGATAATCATGGATTTTGGAAGTCACAGACCATAATGGATGCTCGAAGTGACTGACCATCACAGATGCTGGAAGTCACTGATCATCATGGATGCGGGAAGTCACTGATCACAGATGCTGGCAGTCACTGGTCATCACGGATGCTGGAAATCACTGATCACGGATGCTGGGAGTCACTGATCATCACTGATGCTGGAAGTCACTGATCATCACGGATGCTGGAAGTCACTGATCATCAAGGATGCTGGAAGTCACTGATCATGGATGCTGGAAGACACTGATCATCACGGATGCTGGAAGTCACTGAGCACGGATGCTGAAAGTCACTGATCATGATGCTGGAAGTCACTGATCATCATGAATGCTGGAAGTCACTGATCACTGATGCTGGAAGTAACTGATCATTACAGATGCTGGAAGTCACTAATCACGGATGCTGGAAGAAACTGATCTTTACGCATTCTGGAAGTCACTGATCATCACGGATTCTGGAAGTCACTGATATTGATGGATTTTGGAAGTCACTGACCATCATGAATGCTCGAAGTCACTTACCATCACGGATGCTGAAAGACACTGATCATGATGCTGGAAGTCACTGATCATCATGGATGCTGGAAGTCACTGATCACAGATGCTGGCAGTCACTGGTCATCACGGATGCTGGAAATCACTGATCACGGATGCTGGGAGTCACTGATCATCACTGATGCTGGAAGTCATTGTTCATCACGGATGCTGGAAGTCAGTGATCATCAAGGATGCTGGAAGTCACTGATCATGGATGCTGGAAGACACTGATCATCACGGATGCTGGAAGTCACTGATCATCACGGATCCTGGAAGTCACTGAGCACGAATGCTGGAAGTCACTGATCACGATGCTGGAAGTCACTGATCATCATGAATGCTGGAAGTCACTGATCACTGATGCTGCAAGTAACTGATCATTACGGATGCTGGAAGTCACTAATCACGGATGCTGGAAGTCACTAAACACGGATGCTGGAAGACACTGATCTTCACGCATTCTGGAAGTCACTGATCATCACGGATTCTGGAAGTCACTGATAATCATGGATTTTGGAAGTCACTGACCATCATGGATGCTCGAAGTCACTGACAATCACGGATGCTGGAAGACACTGATCATGATGCTGGAAGTCACTGATCATCACGAATGCTGCAAGTCACTGATCCTCATGGATGCTGGAAGTCACTGATCATCACGGATTCTGGAAGTCACTGATAATCATGGATTATGGAAGTCACTGATCATCATGGATGCTGGAAGTCACTGATCACAGATGCTGGAAGTCACTGTTCATCACGGATTCTAAAGTCACTGACCATCATGGATGCCGGAAGTCACTCATCATCATGGATGCTGGAAGTCATTGATCATGGATGCTGGAAGTCACTGATCACGGATGCGGGAAGTCACTGATCATCATGGATGCAGGAATTCACTGATAGCGGATGCTGGATGTCACTGATCATCACAGATGCCGGAAGTAACTGATCATCATGGTTGCTGGAAGTCACTGATCATCACGGATGCTGGAAGTCACTGATCATCACGGATGCTGGTAGACACTGATCACGGATGCTGGAAGACACTGCTCTTCACGGATTCTGGAAGTCACTGATCATCACGGATGCTGGAAGTCACTGATAATCATGGATTTTGGAAGTCACAGACCATAATGGATGCTCGAAGTGACTGACCATCACGGATGCTGGAAGACACTGATCATGATGCTGGAAGTCATTGATCATCATGGATGCTGGAAGTCACTGATCACAGATGCTGGCAGTCACTGGTCATCACGGATGCTGGAAATCACTGATCACGGATGCTGGGAGTCACTGATCATCACTGATGCTGGAAGTCACTGATCATCACGGATGCTGGAAGTCACTGATCATCAAGGATACTGGAAGTCACTGATCATGGATGCTGGAAGACACTGATCATCACGGATGCTGGAAGTCACTGATCGTCACGGATACTGGAAGTCACTGAGCACGGATGCTGAAAGTCACTGATCATGATGCTGGAAGTCACTGATCATCATGAATGCTGGAAGTCACTGATCACTGATGCTGGAAGTAACTGATCATTACAGATGCTGGAAGTCACTAATCACGGATGCTGGAAGAAACTGATCTTCACGCATTCTGGAAGTCACTGATCATCACGGATTCTGGAAGTCACTGATATTTATGGATTTTGGAAGTCACTGACCATCATGGATGCTCGAAGTCACTTACCATCACGGATGCTGGAAGACACTGATCATGATGCTGGAAGTCACTGATCATCATGGATGCTGGAAGTCACTGATCACAGATGCTGGCAGTCACTGGTCATCACGGATGCTGGAAATCACTGATCACGGATGCTGGGAGTCACTGATCATCACTGATGCTGGAAGTCACTGATAATCATGGATTTTGGAAGTCATTGACCATCATGGATGCTCAAAGTCACTGACCATCACGGATGCTGGAAGACACTGATCACGGATGCAGGAAGTCACTGATCACAGATGCCGGAAGTCACTGATCATCACGGATGCTGGAAGTCACTGATCATGATGCTGGAAGTCACTGATCCTCATGGATGCTGGAAGTCACTGATCACAGATGATGGAAGTCACTGATCATCACGGATGCTGGAAGTCACTAATCACGGATGCTGGGAGTCACTGATCATCACGGATGCTAAAGCCACTGACCATCATGGATGCTACAAGTCACTGCTCATCACGGATGCTGGAAGTCACTGATCATCACGGAAGCTGGAAGTCACTGATCATCACGGATGCTGGAAGTCACTGATCATCACGGATGCTGGTAGACACTGATCACGGATGCTGGAAGACACTGATCTTCACGGATTCTGGAAGTCACTGATCATCACGGATGCTGGAAGTCACTGATAATCATGGATTTTGGAAGTATCTGACCATAATGGATGCTCGAAGTGACTGACCATCACGGATGCTGGAAGACACTGATCATGATGCTGGAAGTCACTGATCATCATGGATGCTGGAAGTCACTGATCACAGATGCTGGCGGTCACTGGTCATCACGGATGCTGGAAATCACTGATCACGGATGCTGGGAGTCACTGATCATCACTGATGCTGGAAGTCACTGATCATCACGGATGCTGGAAGTCACTGATCATCAAGGATGCTGGAAGTCACTGATCATGGATGCTGGAAGACACTGATAATCACGGATGCTGGAAGTCACTGATCATCACGGATGCTGGAAGTCACTGAACACGGATGCTGAAAGTCACTGATCATGATGCTGGAAGTCACTGATCATCATGAATGCTGGAAGTCACTGATCACTGATGCTGGAAGTAACTGATCATTACAGATGCTGGAAGTCACTAATCACGGATGCTGGAAGACACTGATCTTCACTCATTCTGGAAGTCACTGATCATCACGGATTCTGGAAGTCACTGATAATCATGGATTTTGGAAGTCACTGACCATCATGGATGCTCGAAGTCACTTACCATCACGGATGCTGGAAGACACTGATCATGATGCTGGAAGTCACTGATCATCATGGATGCTGGAAGTCACTGATCACAGATGCTGGCAGTCACTGGTCATCACGGATGCTGGAAATCACTGATCACGGATGCTGGGAGTCACTGATCATCACTGATGCTGGAAGTCACTGATCATCACGGATGCTGGAAGTCACTGATCATCACGGATGCTGGAAGTCACTGATCATCACTGATGCTGGAAATCACTGATCACGGATGCTGGGAGTCACTGATCATCACTGATGCTGGAAGTCACTGATCATCACGGATGCTGGAAGTCACTGATCATCACGGATGCTGGAAGACACTGATCTTCACGGATTCTGGAAGTCACTGATCATCACAGATGCCAGAAGTCACTCATCATCATGGATGCTGGAAGCCATTGATCATGGATGCTGGAAGTCACTGATCACGGATGCGGGAAGTCACTGATCATCATGGATGCAGGAATTCACTGATAGCGGATGCTGGATGTCACTGATCATCACAGATGCCGGAAGTAACTGATCATCATGGTTGCTGGAAGTCACTGATCATCACGGATGCTGGAAGTCACTGATCATCATGGATGCTGGTAGACACTGATCACGGATGCTGGAAGACACTGATCTTCACGGATTCTGGAAGTCACTGATCATCACGGATGCTGGAAGTCACTGATCATCACTGATGCTGGAAGTCACTGATCATCACGGATGCTGGAAGTCACTGATCATCACGGATGCTGGAAGTCACTGATCACAGATGCTGGAAGACACTGATCATCACGGATGCTGGAAGTCACTGATCATCACGGATGCTGGAAGTCACTGATCACAGATGCTGGAAGTCACTGATCATCATGGATGCTGGAAGTCACTGATCACGGATGCTGGAAGACACTGATCTTCACGGATTCTGGAAGTCACTGATCATCACGGATCCTGGAAGTCACTGAGCACGAATGCTGGAAGTCACTGATCATGATGCTGGAAGTCACTGATCATCATGGATGCTGGAAGTCACTGATCACTGATGCTGCAAGTAACTGATCATTACGGATGCTGGAAGTCACTAATCACGGATGCTGGAAGACACTGATCTTCACGCATTCTGGAAGTCACTGATCATCACGGATTCTGGAAGTCACTGATAATCATGGATTTTGGAAGTCACTGACCATCATGGATGCTCGAAGTCACTGACAATCACTGATGCTGGAAGTCACTGATCATCACGGATGCTGCAAGTCACTGATCCTCATGGATGCTGGAAGTCACTGATCATCACGGATTCTGGAAGTCACTGATAATCATGGATTTTGGAAGTCACTGATCATCATGGATGCTGGAAGTCGCTGATCACAGATGCTGGAAGTCACTGTTCATCACGGATGCTGGAAGACACTGATAATGATGCTGGAAGACACTGATCATCACGGATGCTGGAAGTCACTGATCATCACGGATACAGGAAGTCACTGATCACGGATGCTGGAAGTCACTGATCTTCACGGATTCTGGAAGTCACTGATCATCACAGATGCTGGAAGTCTCTGATCGTCATGGATGCTGGAAGTCACTGATCACAGATGCTGGAAGTCACTGTTCATCACGGATGCTGGAAGTCACTAATCACGGATGCTGTAAGACACTGATCTACACTTATTCTGGAAGTAACTGATCATCACGGAGGCTGGAAGTCACTGATAATCATGGATTTTGGAAGTCACTGACCATCATGGATGCTCGAAGTCACTGACCATCACGGATGCTGGAAGACACTGATCATGATGCTGGAAGTCACTGATATTCATGGATGCTGGAAGACACTGATCTTCACGGATTCTGGAAGTCACTGATCATCACCGATGCTGGATGTCACTGATAATCATGGATTTTGGAAGTCACTGACCATTTTGGATGCTCGAAGTCACTGACCATCACGGATGCTGGAAGTCACTGATCACGGATGCTGGTAGTCACTGATCATCACGGATGCTAAAGTCACTGACCATCATGGATGCTGGAAGTCACTGATCATCACGGATGCTGGAAGACACTGATCATGATGCTGGAAGTCACTGACCTTCATGGATGCTCGAAGTCACTGATCATCACGGAGGCTGGAAGACTCTGTTCATGATGCTGGAAGTCACCGATAACGGATGCTGGACGTCACAGACCATCACGGATGCTGGAAGACACTGATCATGATGCGGGAAGTCACTGATCACGGATGCTGGACGTCACAGACCATCACGGATGCTGGAAGTCACTGATCATCACAGATGCTGGAAGTCTCTAATCGTCACAGATACCGGAAGTCAGAGATCATCATGGATGCAGGAAGTCACTGATCGCGGTTGCTGGAAGTCACTGATCGTCAAGGATGCTGGAAGTCACTGATCCTCATGGATACTGGAAGTGACTGATCACGGATGCTGGAAGTCACTGATCGTCAAGGATGCTGGAAGTCACTGTTCATCATGGATACTGGAAGTGACTGATCACGGATGCTGGAAGTCACTGATCATCATGGATGCAGGAACTCACTGATCGCGAATGCTGGAACTCATTGATCGTCACAGATGACGGAAGTCACTGAACATCATGGATGCTGGAAGCCACTGATCGTCCCAGATGCTGGAAGTCACAGATCATCACTGATGCTGGAAGTCACTGATCATCACGGATGCTGGAAGTCACTGATCGTCATGGATGCTGCAAGTCACTGATCATCACGGATGATGGATGTCACTGATCTTCACGGATTCTGGAAGTCACTGATAATCATGGATGCTGGAAGTCACTAATCGCGCATTCTGGAAGTCACTGAGCATCACGGATACTGGAAGTCACTGATCATCATTGATGCTGGAAGTTACTGATCACGGATGCTGGAAGTCATTGATCACGGATGCCGGAGGTCAGAGATCATCATGGATGCAGGAAGTCACTTATCGCGAATGCCTGAAGTCACTGATCGTCAAGGATACTGGAAGTCACTGCTCATCATAGATACTGGAAGTCACTGATCACGGATGCTGGAAGTCACTGATCATCATGGATGCAGGAACTCACTGATCGCGGATGCTGGATGTCACTGATCGTCACAGCTGCCGGAAGTAACTGATCATCATGGATGCTGGAAGTCACTGCTCCTCATGGATGTTCGAATTCACTGACCATCACGGCTGCTGGAAGTCACTGATCACGGATACTGGAAGTCACTGATCATCACAGATACTGGAAGTCTCTGATCGTCATGGATGCTGGAAGTCACTGATAACAGATGCTGGACGTCACTGTTCATCACGGATGCTGGAAGTCACTAATCACGGATGCTGTAAGACACTGATCTACACTTATTCTGGAAGTAACTGATCATCACGGAGGCTGGAAGTCACTGATAATCATGGATTTTGGAAGTCACTGACCATCATGGATGCTCGAAGTCACTGACCATCACGGATGCTGGAAGACACTGATCATGATGCTGGAAGTCACTGATCTTCATGGATGCTGGAAGACACTGATCTTCACGGATTCTGGAAGTCACTGATCATCACCGATGCTGGATGTCACTGATAATCATGGATTTTGGAAGTCACTGACCATCATGGATGCTCGAAGTCACTGACCATCACGGATGCTGGAAGTCACTGATCACGGATGCTGGTAGTCACTGATCATCACGGATGCTAAAGTCACTGACCATCATGGATGCTGGAAGTCACTGATCATCACGGATGCTGGAAGACACTGATCATGATGCTGGAAGTCACTGACCATCATGGATGCTCGAAGTCACTGATCATCACAGAGGCTGGAAGTCACTGATAATCATGGATTTTGGAAGTCACTGACCATCATGGATGCTCGAAGTCACTGACCATCACGGATGCTGGAAGACACTGATCATGATGCTGGAAGTCACTGATCTTCATGGATGCTGGAAGACACTGATCTTCACGGATTCTGGAAGTCACTGATCATCACCGATGCTGGATGTCACTGATAATCATGGATTTTGGAAGTCACTGACCATCATGGATGCTCGAAGTCACTGACCATCACGGATGCTGGAAGTCACTGATCACGGATGCTGGTAGTCACTGATCATCACGGATGCTAAAGTCACTGACCATCATGGATGCTGGAAGTCACTGATCATCACGGATGCTGGAAGACACTGATCATGATGCTGGAAGTCACTGACCATCATGGATGCTCGAAGTCACTGATCATCACAGAGGCTGGAAGACTCTGTTCTTGATGCTGGAAGTCACTGATAACGGATGCTGGACGTCACAGACCATCACGGATGCTGGAAGACACTGATCATGATGCTGGAAGTCACTGATCACGGATGCTGGACGTCACAGACCATCACGGATGCTGGAAGTCACTGATCATCACAGATGCTGGAAGTCTCTGATCGTCACAGATACCGGAAGTCAGAGATCATCATGGATGCTGGAAGTCACTGATCACAGATGCTGGAAGTCACTGTTCATCACGGATGCTGGAAGTCACTAATCACGGATGCTGGAAGACACTGATCTTCACGGATTCTGGAAGTCATTGATCATCACGGATGCTGGAAGTCACTGCCCATCACGGATGCTGGAAGACACTGGTCACGGATGCTGGATGTCACTGATCGTCACAGCTGCCGGAAGTAACTGATCATCATGGATGCTGGAAGTCACTGCTCCTCATTGATGTTTGAATTCACTGACCATCACGGATGCTGGAAGTCACTGATCACGGATGCTGGAAGTCACTGATCACGGATGCCGGAAGACACTGATCATCATGGATGCTGGAAGTCACTGATCATCACTGATGCTGGAAGTCACTGATCATCACGGATGCTGGAAGTCACTGATCATCACTGATGCTGGAAGTCACTGAGCACGGATGCTGGAAGTCACTCATCATGATGCTGGAAGTCACTGATCATCATGGATGCTGGAAGTCACTGATCACTGATGCTGCAAGTAACTGATCATTACGGATTCTGGAAGTCACTAATCACGGATGCTGGAAGACACTGATCTTCACGGATTCTGGAAGTCACTGATCATCACGGATTCTGGAAGTCACTGATAATCATGGATTTTGGAAGTCACTGATCATCACGGATGCTGGAAGACACTGATCATGATGCTGGAAGTCACTGATCATCATGGATGCTGGAAGTCACTGATCATCACGGAGGCTGGAAGTCACTGATCATCACGGATGCTGGAAGACACTGATCATGATGCTGGAAGTCACTGATCATCATGGATGCTGGAAGTCACTGATCATCACGGATGCTGGAAGTCACTGATCACAGATGCTGGAAGTCACTGTTCATCACGGATGCTGGAAGTCACTGATCACGGATGCTGGGAGTCACTGATCATCACGGATTCTAAAGTCACTGACCATCATGGATACCGGAAGTCACTGATCATCATGGATGCTGGAAGTCATTGATCATGGATGCTGGAAGTCACTGATCACGGATGCGGGAAGTCACTGATCATCATGGATGCAGGAATTCACTGATAGCGGATGCTGGAAGTCACTGATCATCACGGATGCTGGTAGACACTGATCACGGATGCTGGAAGACACTGATCTTCACGGATTCTGGAAGTCACTGATCATCACGGATCCTGGAAGTCACTGATAATCATGGATTTTGGAAGTCACTGACCATAATGGATGCTCGACGTCACTGACCATCACGGATGTTGGAAGACACTGATCATGATGCTGGAAGTCACTGATCATCATGGATGCTGGAAGTCAATGATCACAGATGCTGGCAGTCACTGGTCATCACGGATGCTGGAAATCACTGATCACGGATGCTGGGAGTCACTGATCATCACATATGCTGCAAGTCACTGACGCTCATGGATGCTGGAAGTCACTGATCATCACGGATGCTGGAAGTCACTGATCATCACGGATGCTGGAAGTCACTGATCACGGATGCTGGAAGACACTGATCATCACGGATGCTGGAAGTCACTGATCATCACGGATGCTGGAAGTCACTGATCATCATGGATGCTGGAAGTCACTGATCACTGATGCTGGAAGTAACTGATCATTACGGATGCTGGAAGTCTCTAATCACGGATGCTGGAAGACACTGACCTTCACGGATTCTGGAAGTCACTGATCATCACGGATTCTGGAAGTCACTGATAATCATAGATTTTGGAAGTCACTGATCACGGATGCTGGAAGACACTGATCATCACGGATGCTGGAAGTCACTGATCATCACGGATGCTGGAAGTCACTGATCACGGATGCTGGAAGTCACTAATCATCATGGATGCTGTAAGTCACTGACAATCATGGATGCTTTAAGTCACTGATCACGGATGCTGGAAGTCACTGATCATCACGGATGCTGGAAGTCACTGATCACGGATGCTGGAAGACACTGATCTTCACGGATTCTGGAAGTCACTGATCATCACGGATGCTGGAAGTCACTGATAAACATGGATTTTGGAAGTCACTGACCATCATGGATGCTGGAAGTCACTGATCATCACGGATGCGGGAAGACACTGATCATGATGCTGGAAGTCACTGACCATCATGGATGCTCGAAGTCACTGATCATCACGGAGGCTGGAAGACTCTGTTCATCACGGATGCTGGAAGTCACTAATCACGGATGCTGTAAGACACTGATCTACACTTATTCTGGAAGTAACTGACCATCACGGATGCTGGAAGACACTGATCATGATGCTGGAAGTCACTGATCTTCATGGATGCTGGAAGACACCGATCTTCACGGATTCTGGAAGTCACTGATCATCACCGATGCTGGATGTCACTGATAATCATGGATTTTGGAAGTCACTGACCATTTTGGATGCTCGAAGTCACTGACCATCACGGATGCTGGAAGTCACTGATCACGGATGCTGGTAGTCACTGATCATCACGGATGCTAAAGTCACTGACCATCATGGATGCTGGAAGTCACTGATCATCACGGATGCTGGAAGACACTGATCATGATGCTGGAAGTCACTGACCTTCATGGATGCTCGAAGTCACTGATCATCACGGAGGCTGGAAGACTCTGTTCATGATGCTGGAAGTCACCGATAACGGATGCTGGACGTCACAGACCATCACGGATGCTGGAAGACACTGATCATGATGCGGGAAGTCACTGATCACGGATGCTAGACGTCACAGACCATCACAGATGCTGGAAGTCACTGATCATCACAGATGCTGGAAGTCTCTAATCGTCACAGATACCGGAAGTCAGAGATCATCATGGATGCAGGAAGTCACTGATCGCAGTTGCTGGAAGTCACTGATCGTCAAGGATGCTGGAAGTCACTGTTCATCATGGATACTGGAAGTGACTGATCACGGATGCTGGAAGTCACTGATCATCATGGATGCAGGAACTCACTGATCGCGAATGCTGGAACTCATTGATCGTCACAGATAACGGAAGTCACTGAACATCATGGATGCTGGAAGTCACTGATCGTCCCAGATGCTGGAAGTCACAGATCATCACTGATGCTGGAAGTCACTGATCATCACGGATGCTGGAAGTCACTGATCGTCATGGATGCTGCAAGTCACTGATCATCACGGATGATGGAAGTCACTGATCTTCACGGATTCTGGAAATCACTGATAATCATGGATGCTGGAAGTCACTAATCGCGCATTCTGGAAGTCACTGAGCATCACGGATACTGGAAGTCACTGATCATCATTGATGCTGGAATTTACTGATCACGGATGCTGGAAGTCATTGATCACGGATGCCGGAAGTCAGAGATCATCATGGATGCAGGAAGTCACGTATCGCGAATGCCTGAAGTCACTGATCGTCAAGGATAATGGAAGTCACTGCTCATCATAGATACTGGAAGTCACTGATCACGGATGCTGGAAGTCAGTGATCATCATGGATGCAGGAACTCACTGATCGCGGATGCTGGATGTCACTGATCGTCACAGCAGCCGGAAGTAACTGATCATCATGGATGCTGGAAGTCACTGCTCCTCATGGATGTTTGAATTCACTGACCATCACGGATGCTGGAAGTCACTGATCACGGATGCTGGAAGTCACTGATCACGGATGCCGGAAGACACTGATCATCATGGATGCTGGAAGTCACTGATCATCACTGATGCTGGAAGTCACTGATCATCACTGATGCTGGAAGTCACTGATCATCACGGATGCTGGAAGTCACTGATCGTCATGGATGCTGCAAGTCACTGATCATCACGGATGATGGAAGTCACTGATCTTCACGGATTCTGGAAGTCACTGATAATCATGGATGCTGGAAGTCACTAATCGCGCATTCTGGAAGTCACTGAGCATCACGGATACTGGAAGTCACTGATCATCATTGATGCTGGAAGTTACTGATCATCACGGATTCTGGAAGTCACTGATAATCATGGATTTTGGAAGTCACTGATCATCACGGATGCTGGAAGACACTGATCATGATGCTGGAAGTCACTGATCATCATGGATGCTGGAAGTCACTGATCACAGATGCTGGAAGTCACTGTTCATCACGGATGCTGGAAGTCACTGATCACGGATGCTGGGAGTCACTGATCATCACGGATTCTAAAGTCACTGACCATCATGGATGCCGGAAGTCACTGATCATCATGGATGCTGGAAGTCATTGATCATGGATGCTGGAAGTCACTGATCTCGGATGCGGGAAGTCACTGATCATCATGGATGCAGGAATTCACTGATAGCGGATGCTGGATGTCACTGATCATCACAGATGCCGGAAGTAACTGATCATCATGGTTGCTGGAAGTCACTGATCATCACGGATGCTGGAAGTCACTGATCACGGATGCTGGAAGTCACTGATCATCACGGATGCTGGTAGACACTGATCACGGATGCTGGAAGACACTGATCTTCACGGATTCTGGAAGTCACTGATCATCACGGATCCTGGAAGTCACTGATAATCATGGATTTTGGAAGTCACTGACCATAATGGATGCTCGAAGTCACTGACCATCACGGATGTTGGAAGACACTGATCATGATGCTGGAAGTCACTGATCATCATGGATGCTGGAAGTCACTGATCACAGATGCTGGCAGTCACTGGTCATCACGGATGCTGGAAATCACTGAACACGGATGCTGGGAGTCACTGATCATCACATATGCTGCATGTCACTGACCCTCATGGATGCTGGAAGTCACTGATCATCACGGATGCTGGAAGTCACTGATCATCACGGATGCTGGAAGTCACTGTTCACGGATGCTGGAAGACACTGATCATCACGGATGCTGGAAGTCACTGATCATCACGGATGCTGGAAGTCACTGAGCACGGATGCTGGAAGTCACTGATCATGATGCTGGAAGTCACTGATCATCATGGATGCTGGAAGTCACTGATCACTGATGCTGGAAGTAACTAATCATTACGGATGCTGGAAGTCTCTAATCACGGATGCTGGAAGACACTGATCTTCACGGATTCTGGCCGTCACTGATCATCACGGATTCTGGAAGTCACTGATAATCATAGATTTTGGAAGTCACTGATCACGGATGCTGGAAGACACTGATCATCACGGATGCTGGAAGTCACTGATCATCACGGATGCTGGAAGTCACTGATCACGAATGCTGGAAGTCACTAATCATCATGGATGCTGTAAGTCACTGACCATCATGCATGCTGTAAGTCACTGATCATCACGGATGCTGGAAGTCACTGATCACGGATGCTGGAAGACACTGATCTTCACGGATTCTGGAAGTCACTGATCATCACGGATGCTGGAAATCACTGATAAACATGGATTTTGGAAGTCACTGACCATCATGGATGCTGGAAGTCACTGATCATCACGGATGCGGGAAGACACTGATCATGATGCTGGAAGTCACTGACCATCATGGATGCTCGAAGTCACTGATCATCACGGAGGCTGGAAGACACTGATAATGATGCTGGAAGACACTGATCATCACGGATGCTGGAAGTCACTGATCATCACGGATACAGGAAGTCACTGATCACGGATGCTGGAAGTCACTGATCTTCACGGATTCTGGAAGACACTGATAATGATGCTGGAAGACACTGATCATCACGGATGCTGGAAGTCACTGATCATCACGGATACAGGAAGTCACTGATCACGGATGCTGGAAGTCACTGATCTTCACGGATTCTGGAAGTCACTGATCATCACAGATGCTGGAAGTCTCTGATCGTCATGGATGCTGGAAGTCACTGATCACAGATGCTGGAAGTCACTGTTCATCACGGATGCTGGAAGTCACTAATCACGGACGCTGGAAGACACTGATCTACACTTATTCTGGAAGTAACTGATCATCACGGAGGCTGGAAGTCACTGATAATCATGGATTTTGGAAGTCACTGACCATCATGGATGCTCGGAGTCACTGACCATCACGGATGCTGGAAGACACTGATCATCATTGATGCTGGAAGTTACCGATCACGGATGCTGGAAGTCATTGATCACGGATGCCGGAAGTCAGAGATCATCATGGATGCAGGAAGTCACTTATCGCGAATGCCTGAAGTCACTAATCGTCAAGGATACTGGAAGTCACTGCTCATCATAGATACTGGAAGTCACTGATCACGGATGCTGGAAGTCACTGATCATCATGGATGCAGGAACTCACTGATCGCGGATGTTGGAAATCACTGATCACAGCTGCCGGAAGTAACTGATCATCATGGATGCTGGAAGTCACTGCTCCTCATGGATGTTCGAATTCACTGACCATCACGGCTGCTGGAAGTCACTGATCACGGATGCTGGAAGTCACTGATAACGGATGCCGGAAGTCACTAATCATCATGGATGCTGGAAGTCACTGATCATCAATGATGCTGGAAGTCACTGATCATCACGGATGCTGGAAGGCACTGATCATGGATGCTGGAAGTCACTGATCACGGATGCCGGAAGTCACTGATCATCACGGATGCTGGAAGTCACTGATCACGGATGTTGGAAGACACTGATCATGATGCTGGAAGTCACTGATCGTCATGGATGCTGGAAGTCATTGATCATGGATGCTGGAAGTCACTGATCTCGGATGCGGGAAGTCACTGATCACGGATGTTGGAAGACACTGATCATGATGCTGGAAGTCACTGATCATCATGGATGCTGGAAGTCACTGATCACGGATGCTGGAAGTCACTAATCACGGATGCTGGAAGACACTGATCTACACGGATTCTGGAAGTAACTGATCATCACGGAGGCTGGAAGTCACTGATAATCATGGATTTTGGAAGTCACTGAACATCATGGATGCTCGAAATCACTGACCATCACGGATGCTGGATGACACTGATCATGATGCTGGAAGTCACTGATCTTCATGGATGCTGGAAGTCACTGATCACGGATGCTGGAAGACACTGATCTTCACGGATTCTGGAACTCACTGATCATCACCGATGCTGGAAGTCACTAATAATCATGGATTTTGGAAGTCACTGACCATCATGGATGCTCGAAGTCAATGACCGTCACGGATGCTGGAAGTCACTGATCACGGATGCTGGAAGACACTGATCATGATGCTGGAAGTCACTGACCATCATGGATGCTCGAAGTCACTGATCATCACGGAGGCTGGAAGACTCTGTTCATGATGCTGGAAGTCACTGATAACGGATGCTGGACGTCACAGACCATCACGGATGCTGGAAGACACTGATAATGATGCTGGAAGACACTGATCATCACGGATGCTGGAAGTCACTGATCATCACGGATACAGGAAGTCACTGATCACGGATGCTGGAAGTCACTGATCTTCACGGATTCTGGAAGTCACTGATCATCACGGATGCTAAAGTCACTGACCATCATGGATGCTGGAAGTCACTGATCATCACGGATGCTGGAAGTCACTGATCACGGATGTTGGAAGACACTGATCATGATGCTGGAAGTCACTGATCTTCATGGATGCTGGAAGACACTGATCATGATGCTGGAAGTCACTGATCTTCATGGATGCTGGAAGTCACTGATCACAGATGCTGGAAGACACTGATCTTCACGGATTCTGGAAGTCACTGATCATCACCGATGCTGGAAGACACTGATCATGATGCTGGAAGTCACTGACCATCATGGATGCTCGAAGTCACTGATCATCACGGAGGCTGGAAGACTCTGTTCATGATGCTGGAAGTCACTGATAACGGATGCTGGACGTCACAGACCATCACGGATGCTGGAAGACACTGATCATGATGCTGGAAGTCACTGATCACGGATGCTGGACGTCACAGACCATCACGGATGCTGGAAGACACTGATCATGATGCGGGAAGACACTGATCATCACGGATGCTGGAAGTCACTGATCATCACAGATGCTGGAAGTCTCTGATCGTCATGGATGCTGGAAGTCACTGATCACAGATGCTGGAAGTCACTGTTCATCACGGATGCTGGAAGTCACTAATCACGGATGCTGTAAGACACTGATCTACACTTATTCTGGAAGTAACTGATTATCACGGAGGCTGGAAGTCACTGATAATCATGGATTTTGGAAGTCACTGACCATCATGGATGCTCGAATTCACTGACCATCACGGATATTGGAAGACACTGATCATGATGCTGGAAGTCACTGATCTTCATGGATGCTGGAAGACACTGATCTTCACGGATTCTGGAAGTCACTGATCATCACCGATGCTGGATGTCACTGATAATCATGGATTTTGGAAGTCACTGACCATCATGGATGCTCGAAGTCACTGACCATCACGGATGCTGGAAGTCACTGATCACGGATGCTGGTAGTCACTGATCATCACGGATGCTAAAGTCACTGACCATCATGGATGCTGGAAGTCACTGATCATCACGGATGCTGGAAGACACTGATCATGATGCTGGAAGTCACTGACCATCATGGATGCTCGAAGTCACTGATCATCACGGAGGCTGGAAGACTCTGTTCATGATGCTGGAAGTCACTGATAACGGATGCTGGACGTCACAGACCATCACGGATGCTGGAAGACACTGATCATGATGCTGGAAGTCACTGATCACGGATGCTGGACGTCACAGACCATCATGGATGGTGGAAGTCACTGATCGTCCCAAATGCTGGAAGTCACAGATCATCATGGATGTTGGAAGTCACTGATCATCAATGATGCTGGAAGTCACTGATCATCACGGACGCTGGAAGTCACTGATAATCATGGATTTTGGAAGTCACTGATCACGGATGCTGGAAGTCACTGATCATCACGGATGCCGGAAGTCACTGAACATCATGGATGCAGGATGTCACTGTTCGCGAATGCTGGAAGTCACTGATCGTCACAAATGCCGGAAGTCACTGATCATCACGGATGCTGGAAGTCACTGATCATCATGGATGCTGGAAGTCACTAATCACGGATGCTGGAAGTCACTGATCACGGATGCTGGAAGTCACTGATCATCACGGATACAGGAAGTCACTGATCATGGATGCTGGAAGTCACTGATCTTCACGGATTCTGGAAGTCACTGATCATCACAGATGCTGGAAGTCTCTGATCGTCACAGATGCTGGAAGTCACAGATCATCATGGATGCTGGAAGTCACTGATCACGGATGCTGGAAGTCATTGATCACGGATGCCGGAAGTCAGAGATCGTCATGGATGCAGGAAGTCACTGATCGAGGTTGCTGGAAGTCACAGATCGTCAAGGATGCTGGAAGTCACTAATCACTGATGCTGGAAGTAACTGATCATTACGGATGCAGGAAGTCACTAATCACAGATGCTGGAAGACACTGATCTTCACGCATTCTGGAAGTCACTGATCATCACGGATTCTGGAAGTCACTGATAATCATGGATTTTGGAAGTCACTGACCATCATGGATGCTCGAAGTCACTTACCATCACGGATGCTGGAAGACACTGATCATGATGCTGGAAGTCACTGATCATCATGGATGCTGGAAGTCACTGATCACAGATGCTGGCAGTCACTGCTCATCACGGATGCTGGAAATCACTGATCACGGATGCTGGGAGTCACTGATCATCACATATGCTGCAAGTCACTGACGCTCATGGATGCTGGAAGTCACTGATCATCACGGATGCTGGAAGTCACTGATCATCACGGATGCTGGAAGTCACTGATCACGGATGCTGGAAGACACTGATCATCACGGATGCTGGAAGTCACTGATCATCACGGATGCTGGAAGTCACTGATCATCATGGATGCTGGAAGTCACTGATCACTGATGCTGGAAGTAACTGATCATTACGGATGCTGGAAGTCTCTAATCACGGATGCTGGAAGACACTGACCTTCACGGATTCTGGAAGTCACTGATCATCACGGATTCTGGAAGTCACTGATAATCATAGATTTTGGAAGTCACTGATCACGGATGCTGGAAGACACTGATCATCACGGATGCTGGAAGTCACTGAACATCATGGATGCAGGATGTCACTGTTCGCGAATGCTGGAAGTCACTGATCGTCACAAATGCCGGAAGTCACTCATCATCACGGATGCTGGAAGTCACTGATCATCATGGATGCTGGAAGTCACTAATCACGGATGCTGGAAGTCACTGATCACGGATGCTGGAAGTCACTGATCATCACGGATACAGGAAGTCACGGATCATGGATGCTGGAAGTCACTGATCTTCACGGATTCTGGAAGTCACTGATCATCACAGATGCTGGAAGTCTCTGATCGTCACAGATGCTGGAAGTCACAGATCATCATGGATGCTGGAAGTCACTGATCACGGATGCTGGAAGTCATTGATCACGGATGCCGGAAGTCAGAGATCGTCATGGATGCAGTAAGTCACTGATCGAGGTTGCTGGAAGTCACAGATCGTCAAGGATGCTGGAAGTCACTAATCACTGATGCTGGAAGTAACTGATCATTACGGATGCTGGAAGTCACTAATCACGGATGCTGGAAGACACTGATCTTCACGCATTCTGGAAGTCACTGATCATCACGGATTCTGGAAGTCACTGATAATCATGGATTTTGGAAGTCACTGACCATCATGGATGCTCGAAGTCACTTACCATCACGGATGCTGGAAGACACTGATCATGATGCTGGAAGTCACTGATCATCATGGATGCTGGAAGTCACTGATCACAGATGCTGGCAGTCACTGGTCATCACGGATGCTGGAAATCACTGATCACGGATGCTGGGAGTCACTGATCATCACTGATGCTGGAAGTCACTGATCATCACGCATTCTGGAAGTCACTGATCATCACGGATTCTGGAAGTCACTGATAATCATGGATTTTGGAAGTCACTGACCATCATGGATGCTCGAAGTCACTGACAATCACGGATGCTGGAAGACAGTGATCACGGATGCTGGAAGTCACAGATCGTCAAGGATGCTGGAAGTCACTGCTCATAATGGATACTGGAAGTCACTGATCACGGATGCTGGAAGTCACTGATCACGAATGCGGGAAGTCACTGATCATCATGGATGCAGGAACTCACTGATCGCGAATGCTGGAACTCATTGATCGTCACAGATGACGGAAGTCACTGAACATCATGGATGCTGAAAGTCACTGATCGTCCCAAATGCTGGAAGTCACAGATCATCATGGATGTTGGAAGTCACTGATCATCAATGATGCTGGAAGTCACTGATCATCACGGACGCTGGAAGTCACAGATAATCATGGATTTTGGAAGTCACTGATCACGGATGCTGGAGGTCACTGATCATCACGGATGCCGGAAGTCACTGAACATCATGGATGCAGGATGTCACTGTTCGCGAATGCTGGAAGTCACTGATCGTCACAAATGCCGGAAGTCACTGATCATCACGGATGCTGGAAGTCACTACTCATCATGGATACAGGAAGTCACTGATCACGTATGCTGGAAGTAACAAATCAGCATGGATGCTGGAAGTCACTGATCACGGATGATTGAAGTCACTGATCAACACGGATGCTGGAAGGCACTGATCATCACGGATGCTTGAAGTCACTGATCACTGATGCTGAAAGTCACTGATCATCACGGATGCTGAAAGTCACTGATCATCACGGATGCTGGAAGTCACTGATCATTACGGATGCTGGAAGTCACTGATCACGGATGCTGGAAGTCACTGATCACGGATGCTGGAAGTCACTGATCATCATGGATGCTGGAAGTCACTGATCATCACGGATGCTGGAAGTCACTGATCACGGATGCTGGAAGTCACTGATCATTACGGTTGCCGGAAGTCACTGATCATCACGGTTGCTGGAAGTCACTGATCATCATGGATGCAGGAATTCACTGATAACGGATGCTGGATGTCACTGATCATCACAGATGCCGGAAGTAGCTGATCATCATGGATGCTGGAAGTCACTGATCATCACGGATGCTGGAAGTCACTGACCATCACGTATGCTGGAAGTCATTGACCATCACGGATGCTGGAAGTCATTGACCATCACGGATGCTGGAAGTCACTGATCATCATGGAGGCACGAAGACAGTGATCGCAGATGCCGGAAGTCATTGATCGTCACAGATGAAGGAAGTCACTGAACATCATGGATGCTGGAAGTCACTGATCGTCCCAGATGCTGGAAGTCACAGATCATCATGTATGCTGGAAGTCACTGATCACGGATGCTGGAAGTCACTGATCATCACTGATGCTGGAAGTCACTGATCATCATGGGTGCTGGAAGTCACTGATCACGGATGCCGAAAGTCACTGATCATCATGGATGCAGGATGTCACTGATCGCGGATGCTTGAAGTCACTGATCGTCACAAATGCCGGAAGTCACTGATCATCACGGATGCTGGAAGTCACTGCTCATCATGGATACAGGAAGTCACTGATCACGGATGCTGGAAGTCACCGATCATCATTGATGCTGTAAGTCACCGATCATCACGGATGCTGGAAGTCACTGATCATCACGGATGCTGGAAATCACAGCTCATCATGGATACAGGAAGTCACTGATCACGTATGCTGGAAGTCACCGATCATCATGGATGCTGGAAGTCACTGATCACGGATGATTGAGGTCACTGATCACCACGGATGCTGGAAGGCACTGATAATCACGGATGCTGGAAGTCACTGATCACTGATGCTGAATGTCACTGATCATCACGAATGCTGGAAGTCACTGATCATCATGGATGCTGGAAGTCACTGATCACGGATGCTGGAAGTCACTGAACATCACGGTTGCTGGAAGTCACTGATCATCACGGATGCTGGAAGGCACTGATCATCATGGTTGCTGGAAGTCACTGATCATCACGGATGCTGGAAGGCACTGATCATCACGGTTGCTGGAAGTCACTGATCATCATGGATGCTGGAAGTCACTGATCACGGATGCTGAAAGTCACTGATCATGATGCTGGAAGTCACTGATCATCATGGATGCTGGAAGTCACTGATCACAGATGCTGGAAGTCACTGATCATCACGGATGCTGGAAGTCACTAATCACGGATGCTGGGAGTCACTGATCATCACGGATGCTAAAGTCACTGACCATCATGGATGCTGGAAGTCACTGATCATCACGGATGCTGGAAGTCACTGATCACAGATGCTGGAAGTCACTGATAATCACGGATTATGGAAGTCACTGATCATCACGGATGCTGGAAGTCACTGATCACGGATGCTGGAAGTCACTGATAATCACGGATTATGGAAGTCACTGATCATCACGGATCCTGGAAGTCACTGATCATCACGGATCCTGGAAGTCACTGATAATCATAGATTTTGGAAGTCACTGATCACGGATGCTGGAAGTCACTGATCACGGATGCCGGAAGTCACTAATCATCACGGATGCTGGAAGTCACTGATCACGGATGTTGGAATACACTGATCATGATGCTGGAAGTCACTGATCATCACGGATGCTGGAAGTCACTGATCACAGATGCTGGTAGTCACTGATCATCACGGATACAGGAAGTCACTGATCATGGATGCTGGAAGTCACTGATCTTCACGGATTCTGGAAGTCACTGATCATCACAGATGCTGGAAGTCACTGATCATCACGGATGCCGGAAGTCACTGAACATCATGGATGCAGGATGTCACTGTTCGCGAATGCTGGAAGTCACTGATCGTCACAAATGCCGGAAGTCACTGATCATCACGGATGCTGGAAGTCACTACTCATCATGGATACAGGAAGTCACTGATCACGTATGCTGGAAGTAACAGATCAGCCTGGATGCTGTAAGTCACTGATCACGGATGATTGAAGTCACTGATCAACACGGATGCTGGAAGGCACTGATCATCACGGATGCTTGAAGTCACTGATCACTGATGCTGAAAGTCACTGATCATCACGGATGCTGGAAGTCACTGATCACTGATGCTGAAAGTCACTGATCATCACGGATGCTGGAAGTCACTGATCATTACGGTTGCTGGAAGTCACTGATCATCACGGATGCTGGAAGTCACTGATCATTACGGATGCTGGAAGTCACTGATCACGGATGCTGGAAGTCACTGATCACGGATGCTGGAAGTCACTGATCACGGATGCTGGAAGTCACTGATCATCACGGATGCTGGAAGTCACTGATCACGGATGCTGGAAGTCACTGATCATTACGGTTGCCGGAAGTCACTGATCATCACGGTTGCTGGAAGTCACTGATCATCATGGATGCAGGAATTCACTGATAACGGATGCTGGATGTCACTGATCATCACAGATGCCGGAAGTAGCTGATCATCATGGATGCTGGAAGTCACTGATCATCACGGATGCTGGAAGTCACTGACCATCACGTATGCTGGAAGTCATTGACCATCACGGATGCTGGAAGTCATTGACCATCACGGATGCTGGAAGTCACTGATCATCATGGAGGCACGAAGACAGTGATCGCAGATGCCGGAAGTCATTGATCGTCACAGATGAAGGAAGTCACTGAACATCATGGATGCTGGAAGTCACTGATCGTCCCAGATGCTGGAAGTCACAGATCATCATGTATGCTGGAAGTCACTGATCACGGATGCTGGAAGTCACTGATCATCACTGATGCTGGAAGTCACTGATCATCATGGGTGCTGGAAGTCACTGATCACGGATGCCGAAAGTCACTGATCATCATGGATGCAGGATGTCACTGATCGCGGATGCTTGAAGTCACTGATCGTCACAAATGCCGGAAGTCACTGATCATCACGGATGCTGGAAGTCACTGCTCATCATGGATACAGGAAGTCACTGATCACGGATGCTGGAAGTCACCGATCATCATTGATGCTGTAAGTCACCGATCATCACGGATGCTGGAAGTCACTGATCATCACGGATGCTGGAAATCACAGCTCATCATGGATACAGGAAGTCACTGATCACGTATGCTGGAAGTCACCGATCATCATGGATGCTGGAAGTCACTGATCACGGATGATTGAGGTCACTGATCACCACGGATGCTGGAAGGCACTGATAATCACGGATGCTGGAAGTCACTGATCACTGATGCTGAATGTCACTGATCATCACGAATGCTGGAAGTCACTGATCATCATGGATGCTGGAAGTCACTGATCACGGATGCTGGAAGTCACTGAACATCACGGTTGCTGGAAGTCACTGATCATCACGGATGCTGGAAGGCACTGATCATCATGGTTGCTGGAAGTCACTGATCATCACGGATGCTGGAAGGCACTGATCATCACGGTTGCTGGAAGTCACTGATCATCATGGATGCTGGAAGTCACTGATCACGGATGCTGAAAGTCACTGATCATGATGCTGGAAGTCACTGATCATCATGGATGCTGGAAGTCACTGATCACAGATGCTGGAAGTCACTGATCATCACGGATGCTGGAAGTCACTAATCACGGATGCTGGGAGTCACTGATCATCACGGATGCTAAAGTCACTGACCATCATGGATGCTGGAAGTCACTGATCATCACGGATGCTGGAAGTCACTGATCACAGATGCTGGAAGTCACTGATAATCACGGATTATGGAAGTCACTGATCATCACGGATGCTGGAAGTCACTGATCACGGATGCTGGAAGTCACTGATAATCACGGATTATGGAAGTCACTGATCATCACGGATCCTGGAAGTCACTGATCATCACGGATCCTGGAAGTCACTGATAATCATAGATTTTGGAAGTCACTGATCACGGATGCTGGAAGTCACTGATCACGGATGCCGGAAGTCACTAATCATCACGGATGCTGGAAGTCACTGATCACGGATGTTGGAATACACTGATCATGATGCTGGAAGTCACTGATCATCACGGATGCTGGAAGTCACTGATCACAGATGCTGGTAGTCACTGATCATCACGGATACAGGAAGTCACTGATCATGGATGCTGGAAGTCACTGATCTTCACGGATTCTGGAAGTCACTGATCATCACAGATGCTGGAAGTCACTGATCATCACGGATGCCGGAAGTCACTGAACATCATGGATGCAGGATGTCACTGTTCGCGAATGCTGGAAGTCACTGATCGTCACAAATGCCGGAAGTCACTGATCATCACGGATGCTGGAAGTCACTACTCATCATGGATACAGGAAGTCACTGATCACGTATGCTGGAAGTAACAGATCAGCCTGGATGCTGTAAGTCACTGATCACGGATGATTGAAGTCACTGATCAACACGGATGCTGGAAGGCACTGATCATCACGGATGCTTGAAGTCACTGATCACTGATGCTGAAAGTCACTGATCATCACGGATGCTGGAAGTCACTGATCACTGATGCTGAAAGTCACTGATCATCACGGATGCTGGAAGTCACTGATCATTACGGTTGCTGGAAGTCACTGATCATCACGGATGCTGGAAGTCACTGATCATTACGGATGCTGGAAGTCACTGATCACGGATGCTGGAAGTCACTGATCACGGATGCTGGAAGTCACTGATCACGGATGCTGGAAGTCACTGATCATCATGGATGCTGGAAGTCACTGATCATCACGGATGCTGGAAGTCACTGATCACGGATGCTGGAAGTCACTGATCATTACGGTTGCCGGAAGTCACTGATCATCACGGTTGCTGGAAGTCACTGATCATCATGGATGCAGGAATTCACTGATAACGGATGCTGGATGTCACTGATCATCACAGATGCCGGAAGTAGCTGATCATCATGGATGCTGGAAGTCACTGATCATCACGGATGCTGGAAGTCACTGACCATCACGTATGCTGGAAGTCATTGACCATCACGGATGCTGGAAGTCACTGATCATCATGGAGGCACGAAGACAGTGATCGCAGATGCCGGAAGTCATTGATCGTCACAGATGAAGGAAGTCACTGAACATCATGGATGCTGGAAGTCACTGATCGTCCCAGATGCTGGAAGTCACAGATCATCATGTATGCTGGAAGTCACTGATCACGGATGCTGGAAGTCACTGATCATCACTGATGCTGGAAGTCACTGATCATCATGGATGCTGGAAGTCACTGATCACGGATGCCGAAAGTCACTGATCATCATGGATGCAGGATGTCACTGATCGCGGATGCTGGAAGTCACTGATCGTCACAAATGCCGGAAGTCACTGATCATCACGGATGCTGGAAGTCACTGATCATCATTGATGCTGTAAGTCACCGATCATCACGGATGCTGGAAGTCACTGATCATCACGGATGCTGGAAATCACAGCTCATCGTGGATACAGGAAGTCACTGATCACGTATGCTGGAAGTCACCGATCATCATCGATGCTGGAAGTCACTGATCACGGATGATTGAGGTCACTGATCACCACGGATGCTGGAAGGCACTGATAATCACGGATGCTGGAAGTCACTGATCACTGATGCTGAATGTCACTGATCATCACGAATGCTGGAAGTCACTGATCATCATGGATGCTGGAAGTCACTGATCACGGATGCTGGAGGATGTGATCATCATGGATGCAGGATGTCACTGATCGCGGATGCTGGAAGTCACTGATCGTCACAAATGCCGGAAGTCACTGATCATCACGGATGCTGGAAGTCACTGCTCATCATGGATACAGGAAGTCACTGATCACGGATGCTGGAAGTCACCGATCATCATTGATGCTGTAAGTCACCGATCATCACGGATGCTGGAAGTCACTGATCATCACGGATGCTGGAAATCACAGCTCATCATGGATACAGGAAGTCACTGATCACGTATGCTGGAAGTCACCGATCATCATGGATGCTGGAAGTCACTGATCACGGATGATTGAGGTCACTGATCACCACGGATGCTGGAAGGCACTGATAATCACGGATGCTGGAAGTCACTGATCACTGATGCTGAATGTCACTGATCATCACGAATGCTGGAAGTCACTGATCATCATGGATGCTGGAAGTCACTGATCACGGATGCTGGAGGTCACTGAACATCACGGTTGCTGGAAGTCACTGATCATCATGGATGCTGGAAGGCACTGATCATCATGGTTGCTGGAAGTCACTGATCATCACGGATGCTGGAAGGCACTGATCATCACGGTTGCTGGAAGTCACTGATCATCACGGATGCTGGAAGGCACTGATCATCATGGTTGCTGGAAGTCACTGATCATCACGGATGCTGGAAGGAACTGATCATCACGGATGCTGGAAGTCACTGATCACGGATGCTGAAAGTCACTGATCATGATGCTGGAAGTCACTGATCATCATGGATGCTGGAAGACACTGATCACAGATGCTGGAAGTCACTGATCATCACGGATGCTGGAAGTCACTAATCACGGATGCTGGGAGTCACTGATCATCACGGATGCTAAAGTCACTGACCATCATGGATGCTGGAAGTCACTGATCATCACGGATGCTGGAAGTCACTGATCACGGATGCTGGAAGTCACTGATAATCACGGATTATGGAAGTCACTGATCATCACGGATCCTGGAAGTCACTGATCATCACGGATCCTGGAAGTCACTGATAATCATAGATTTTGGAAGTCACTGATCACGGATGCTGGAAGTCACTGATCACGGATGCCGGAAGTCACTAATCATCACGGATGCTGGAAGTCACTGATCACGGATGTTGGAAGACACTGATCATGATGCTGGAAGTCACTGATCATCACGGATGCTGGAAGTCACTGATCACAGATGCTGGTAGTCACTGATCATCATGGATACAGGAAGTCACTGATCATGGATGCTGGAAGTCACTGATCTTCACGGATTCTGGAAGTCACTGATCATCACAGATGCTGGAAGTCTCTGATCGTCACAGATGCTGGAAGTCACAGATCATCAAGGATGCTGGAAGTCACTGATCACGGATGCTGGAAGTCATTGATCACGGATGCCGGAAGTCAGAGATCATCATGGATGCAGGAAGTCACTGATCATGGATGCTTGAAGTCACCGATCATCATTGATGCTGGAAGTCACCGATCATCACGGATGCTGGAAGTCACTGATCACTGATGCTGGAAGTCACTGATCATCACGGATGCTGGAAGTCACTGCTCATCATGGATACAGGAAGTCACTGATCACAGATGCTGGAAGTCACCGATCATCATGGATGCTGGAAGTCACTGATCACGGATGTTGGAAGACACTGATCATGATGCTGGAAGTCACTGATCATCACGGATGCTGGAAGTCACTGATCACAGATGCTGGTAGTCACTGATCATCATGGATACAGGAAGTCACTGATCATGGATGCTGGAAGTCACTGATCTTCACGGATTCTGGATGTCACTGATCATCACAGATGCTGGAAGTCTCTGATCGTCACAGATGCTGGAAGTCACAGATCATCAAGGATGCTGGAAGTCACTGATCACGGATGCTGGAAGTCATTGATCACGGATGCCGGAAGTCAGAGATCGTCATGGATGCAGGAAGTCACTGATCGAGGTTGCTGGAAGTCACAGATCGTCAAGGATGCTGGAAGTCACTAATCACTGATGCTGGAAGTAACTGATCATTACGGATGCTGGAAGTCACTAATCACGGATGCTGGAAGACACTGATCTTCACGCATTCTGGAAGTCACTGATCATCACGGATTCTGGAAGTCACTGATAATCATGGATTTTGGAAGTCACTGACCATCATGGATGCTCGAAGTCACTTACCATCACTGATGCTGGAAGACACTGATCATGATGCTGGAAGTCACTGATCATCATGGATGCTGGAAGTCACTGATCACAGATGCTGGCAGTCACTGGTCATCACGGACGCTGGAAGTCACTGATAATCATGGATTTTGGAAGTCACTGATCACGGATGCTGGAAGTCACTGATCATCACGGATGCCGGAAGTCACTGAACATCATGGATGCAGGATGTCACTGTTCGCGAATGCTGGAAGTCACTGATCGTCACAAATGCCGGAAGTCACTGATCATCACGGATGCTGGAAGTCACTACTCATCATGGATACAGGAAGTCACTGATCATGTATGCTGGAAGTAACAGATCAGCATGGATGCTGGAAGTCACTGATCACGGATGATTGAAGTCACTGATCAACACGGATGCTGGAAGGCACTGATCATCACGGATGCTTGAAGTCACTGATCACTGATGCTGAAAGTCACTGATCATCACGGATGCTGGAAGTCACTGATCATCACGGATGCTGGAAGTCACTGATCACTGATGCTGAAAGTCACTGATCATCACGGATGCTGGAAGTCACTGATCATTACGGTTGCTGGAAGTCACTGATCATCACGGATGCTGGAAGTCACTGATCATTACGGATGCTGGAAGTCACTGATCACGGATGCTGGAAGTCACTGATCACGGATGCTGGAAGTCACTGATCATCATGGATGCTGGAAGTCACTGATCATCACGGATGCTGGAAGTCACTGACCATCACGTATGCTGGAAGTCATTGACCATCACGGATGCTGGAAGTCACTGATCATCATGGAGGCACGAAGACAGTGATCGCAGATGCCGGAAGTCATTGATCGTCACAGATGAAGGAAGTCACTGAACATCATGGATGCTGGAAGTCACTGATCGTCCCAGATGCTGGAAGTCACAGATCATCATGTATGCTGGAAGTCACTGATCACGGATGCTGGAAGTCACTGATCATCACTGATGCTGGAAGTCACTGATCATCATGGATGCTGGAAGTCACTGATCACGGATGCCGAAAGTCACTGATCATCATGGATGCAGGATGTCACTGATCGCGGATGCTGGAAGTCACTGATCGTCACAAATGCCGGAAGTCACTGATCATCACGGATGCTGGAAGTCACTGATCATCATTGATGCTGTAAGTCACCGATCATCACGGATGCTGGAAGTCACTGATCATCACGGATGCTGGAAATCACAGCTCATCGTGGATACAGGAAGTCACTGATCACGTATGCTGGAAGTCACCGATCATCATCGATGCTGGAAGTCACTGATCACGGATGATTGAGGTCACTGATCACCACGGATGCTGGAAGGCACTGATAATCACGGATGCTGGAAGTCACTGATCACTGATGCTGAATGTCACTGATCATCACGAATGCTGGAAGTCACTGATCATCATGGATGCTGGAAGTCACTGATCACGGATGCTGGAGGATGTGATCATCATGGATGCAGGATGTCACTGATCGCGGATGCTGGAAGTCACTGATCGTCACAAATGCCGGAAGTCACTGATCATCACGGATGCTGGAAGTCACTGCTCATCATGGATACAGGAAGTCACTGATCACGGATGCTGGAAGTCACCGATCATCATTGATGCTGTAAGTCACCGATCATCACGGATGCTGGAAGTCACTGATCATCACGGATGCTGGAAATCACAGCTCATCATGGATACAGGAAGTCACTGATCACGTATGCTGGAAGTCACCGATCATCATGGATGCTGGAAGTCACTGATCACGGATGATTGAGGTCACTGATCACCACGGATGCTGGAAGGCACTGATAATCACGGATGCTGGAAGTCACTGATCACTGATGCTGAATGTCACTGATCATCACGAATGCTGGAAGTCACTGATCATCATGGATGCTGGAAGTCACTGATCACGGATGCTGGAGGTCACTGAACATCACGGTTGCTGGAAGTCACTGATCATCATGGATGCTGGAAGGCACTGATCATCATGGTTGCTGGAAGTCACTGATCACGGATGCTGGAAGGCACTGATCATCATGGTTGCTGGAAGTCACTGATCATCACGGATGCTGGAAGGAACTGATCATCACGGATGCTGGAAGTCACTGATCACGGATGCTGAAAGTCACTGATCATGATGCTGGAAGTCACTGATCATCATGGATGCTGGAAGACACTGATCACAGATGCTGGAAGTCACTGATCATCACGGATGCTGGAAGTCACTAATCACGGATGCTGGGAGTCACTGATCATCACGGATGCTAAAGTCACTGACCATCATGGATGCTGGAAGTCACTGATCATCACGGATGCTGGAAGTCACTGATCACGGATGCTGGAAGTCACTGATAATCACGGATTATGGAAGTCACTGATCATCACGGATCCTGGAAGTCACTGATCATCACGGATCCTGGAAGTCACTGATAATCATAGATTTTGGAAGTCACTGATCACGGATGCTGGAAGTCACTGATCACGGATGCCGGAAGTCACTAATCATCACGGATGCTGGAAGTCACTGATCACGGATGTTGGAAGACACTGATCATGATGCTGGAAGTCACTGATCATCACGGATGCTGGAAGTCACTGATCACAGATGCTGGTAGTCACTGATCATCATGGATACAGGAAGTCACTGATCATGGATGCTGGAAGTCACTGATCTTCACGGATTCTGGAAGTCACTGATCATCACAGATGCTGGAAGTCTCTGATCGTCACAGATGCTGGAAGTCACAGATCATCAAGGATGCTGGAAGTCACTGATCACGGATGCTGGAAGTCATTGATCACGGATGCCGGAAGTCAGAGATCATCATGGATGCAGGAAGTCACTGATCATGGATGCTTGAAGTCACCGATCATCATTGATGCTGGAAGTCACCGATCATCACGGATGCTGGAAGTCACTGATCACTGATGCTGGAAGTCACTGATCATCACGGATGCTGGAAGTCACTGCTCATCATGGATACAGGAAGTCACTGATCACAGATGCTGGAAGTCACCGATCATCATGGATGCTGGAAGTCACTGATCACGGATGTTGGAAGACACTGATCATGATGCTGGAAGTCACTGATCATCACGGATGCTGGAAGTCACTGATCACAGATGCTGGTAGTCACTGATCATCATGGATACAGGAAGTCACTGATCATGGATGCTGGAAGTCACTGATCTTCACGGATTCTGGAAGTCACTGATCATCACAGATGCTGGAAGTCTCTGATCGTCACAGATGCTGGAAGTCACAGATCATCAAGGATGCTGGAAGTCACTGATCACGGATGCTGGAAGTCATTGATCACGGATGCCGGAAGTCAGAGATCGTCATGGATGCAGGAAGTCACTGATCGAGGTTGCTGGAAGTCACAGATCGTCAAGGATGCTGGAAGTCACTAATCACTGATGCTGGAAGTAACTGATCATTACGGATGCTGGAAGTCACTAATCACGGATGCTGGAAGACACTGATCTTCACGCATTCTGGAAGTCACTGATCATCACGGATTCTGGAAGTCACTGATAATCATGGATTTTGGAAGTCACTGACCATCATGGATGCTCGAAGTCACTTACCATCACGGATGCTGGAAGACACTGATCATGATGCTGGAAGTCACTGATCATCATGGATGCTGGAAGTCACTGATCACAGATGCTGGCAGTCACTGGTCATCACGGACGCTGGAAGTCACTGATAATCATGGATTTTGGAAGTCACTGATCACGGATGCTGGAAGTCACTGATCATCACGGATGCCGGAAGTCACTGAACATCATGGATGCAGGATGTCACTGTTCGCGAATGCTGGAAGTCACTGATCGTCACAAATGCCGGAAGTCACTGATCATCACGGATGCTGGAAGTCACTACTCATCATGGATACAGGAAGTCACTGATCATGTATGCTGGAAGTAACAGATCAGCATGGATGCTGGAAGTCACTGATCACGGATGATTGAAGTCACTGATCAACACGGATGCTGGAAGGCACTGATCATCACGGATGCTTGAAGTCACTGATCACTGATGCTGAAAGTCACTGATCATCACGGATGCTGGAAGTCACTGATCATCACGGATGCTGGAAGTCACTGATCACTGATGCTGAAAGTCACTGATCATCACGGATGCTGGAAGTCACTGATCATTACGGTTGCTGGAAGTCACTGATCATCACGGATGCTGGAAGTCACTGATCATTACGGATGCTGGAAGTCACTGATCACGGATGCTGGAAGTCACTGATCACGGATGCTGGAAGTCACTGATCATCATGGATGCTGGAAGTCACTGATCATCACGGATGCTGGAAGTCACTGATCACGGATGCTGGAAGTCACTGATCATTACGGTTGCCGGAAGTCACTGATCATCACGGTTGCTGGTAGTCACTGATCATCATGGATGCAGGAATTCACTGATAACGGATGCTGGATGTCACTGATCATCACAGATGCCGGAAGTAGCTGATCATCATGGATGCTGGAAGTCACTGATCATCACGGATGCTGGAAGTCACTGACCATCACGTATGCTGGAAGTCATTGACCATCACGGATGCTGGAAGTCACTGATCATCATGGAGGCACGAAGACAGTGATCGCAGATGCCGGAAGTCATTGATCGTCACAGATGAAGGAAGTCACTGAACATCATGGATGCTGGAAGTCACTGATCGTCCCAGATGCTGGAAGTCACAGATCATCATGTATGCTGGAAGTCACTGATCACGGATGCTGGAAGTCACTGATCATCACTGATGCTGGAAGTCACTGATCATCATGGATGCTGGAAGTCACTGATCACGGATGCCGAAAGTCACTGATCATCATGGATGCAGGATGTCACTGATCGCGGATGCTGGAATTCACTGATCGTCACAAATGCCGGAAGTCACTGATCATCACGGATGCTGGAAGTCACTGCTCATCATGGATACAGGAAGTCACTGATCACGGATGCTGGAAGTCACCGATCATCATTGATGCTGTAAGTCACCGATCATCACGGATGCCGGAAGTCACTGATCATCACGGATGCTGGAAATCACAGCTCATCATGGATACAGGAAGTCACTGATCACGTATGCTGGAAGTCACCGATCATCATGGATGCTGGAAGTCACTGATCACGGATGATTGAGGTCACTGATCGCCACGGATGCTGGAAGGCACTGATAATCACGGATGCTGGAAGTCACTGATCACTGATGCTGAATGTCACTGATCATCACGAATGCTGGAAGTCACTGATCATCATGGATGCTGGAAGTCACTGATCACGGATGCTGGAAGTCACTGAACATCACGGTTGCTGGAAGTCACTGATCATCACGGATGCTGGAAGGCACTGATCATCATGGTTGCTGGAAGTCACTGATCATCACGGATGCTGGAAGGCACTGATCATCACGGTTGCTGGAAGTCACTGATCATCACGGATGCTGGAAGTCACTGATCACGGATGCTGAAAGTCACTGATCATGATGCTGGAAGTCACTGATCATCATGGATGCTGGAAGTCACTGATCACAGATGCTGGAAGTCACTGATCATCACGGATGCTGGAAGTCACTAATCACGGATGCTGGGAGTCACTGATCATCACGGATGCTAAAGTCACTGACCATCATGGATGCTGGAAGTCACTGATCATCACGGATGCTGGAAGTCACTGATCACGGATGCTGGAAGTCACTGATAATCACGGATTATGGAAGTCACTGATCATCACGGATCCTGGAAGTCACTGATCATCACGGATCCTGGAAGTCACTGATAATCATAGATTTTGGAAGTCACTGATCACGGATGCTGGAAGTCACTGATCACGGATGCCGGAAGTCACTAATCATCACGGATGCTGGAAGTCACTGATCACGGATATTGGAAGACACTGATCATGATGCTGGAACTCACTGATCATCACGGATGCTGGAAGTCACTGATCACAGATGCTGGAAGTCATTGTTCATCATGGATGCTGGAAGTCACTAATCACGGATGCTGGAAGACACAGATCTTCATGGATTCTGGAAGTAACTGATCATCACGGATGCTGGAAGACACTGATAATCATGGATTTTGGAAGTCACTGACCATCATGGATGCTCGAAGTCACTGACCATCACGGATGCTGGAAGTCACTGATCACGGATGCTGGTAGTCACTGATCATCACGGATGCTAAAGTCACTGACAATCATGGATGCTGGAAGTCACTGATCATCACGGATGCTGGAAGACACTGATCATGATGCTGGAAGTCACTGACCATTATGGATGCTCGAAGTCACTGACCATCACGGAGGCTGGAAGACTCTGTTCATGATACTGGAAGTCACTGATAACGGATGCTGGACGTCACTGACCATCACGGATGCTGGAAGACACTGATCATGATGCTGGAAGTCACTGATCACGGATGCTGCACGTCACTGATTACGGATGCCGGAAGTCACTGATAATCATGGATGCTGGAAGTCACTGATCATCATGGATGCTGGAAGTCACTAATCACGGATGCTGGAAGTCACTGATCACGGATGCTGGAAGTCACTGATCATCACGGATACAAGAAGTCACTGATCATGGATGCTGGAAGTCACTGATCTTCACGGATTCTGGAAGTCACTGATCATCACAGATGCTGGAAGTCACTGATCATCACGGATACAGGAAGTCACTGATCATGGATGCTGGAAGTCACTGATCTTCACGGATTCTGGAAGTAACTGATCATCACGGATGCTGGAAGTCACTGATCACGGTTGCTGGAAGTCACTGATCATCACGGATGCTGGAAGTCACTGATCATCACGGATACAGGAAGTCACTGATCATGGATGCTGGAAGTAACTGATCTTCACGGATTCTGGAAGTAACTGATCATCACGGATGCTGGAAGTCACTGATAATCATGGATTTTGGAAGTCACTGACCATCATGGATGCTCGAAGTCACTGACCATCACGGATGCTGGAAGTCACTGATCACGGATGCTGGTAGTCACTGATCATCACGGATGCTAAAGTCACTGACAATCATGGATGCTGGAAGTCACTGATCATCACGGATGCTGGAAGACACAGATCATTATAGATGCTCGAAGTCACTGACCATCACGGAGGCTGGAAGACTCTGTTCATGATGCTGTAAGTCACTGATCACGGATGCTGCACGTCACTGATTACGGATGCCGGAAGTCACTGATCATCATGGATGCTGGAAGTCACTGATCATCATGGATGCTGGAAGTCACTAATCACGGATGCTGGAAGTCACTGATCACGGATGCTGGACGTCACTGACCATCACGGATGCTGGAAGACACTGATCATGATGCTGGAAGTCACTGATTACGGATGCCGGAAGTCACTGATCATCATGGATGCTGGAAGTCACTGATCATCATGGATGCTGGAAGTCACTAATCACGGATGCTGGAAGTCACTGATCACGGATGCTGGAAGTCACTGATCACGGATGCTGGAAGTCACTGATCTTCACGGATTCTGGAAGTCACTGATCATCACAAATGCTGGAAGTCTCTGATCGTCACAGATGCTGGAAGTCACAGATCATCATGGATGCTGGAAGTCACTGATCACGAATGCGGGAAGTCACTGATCATCATGGATGCAGGAACTCACTGATCGCGAATGCTGGAACTCATTGATCGTCACAGATGACGGAAGTCACTGAACATCATGGATGCTGGAAGTCACTGATCGTCCCAAATGCTGGAAGTCACAGATCATCATGGATGTTGGAAGTCACTGATCATCAATGATGCTGGAAGTCACTGATCATCACGGACGCTGGAAGTCACTGATAATCATGGATTTTGGAAGTCACTGATCACGGATGCTGGAAGTCACTGATCATCACGGATGCCGGAAGTCAATGAACATCATGGATGCAGGATGTCACTGTTCGCGAATGCTGGAAGTCACTGATCGTCACAAATGCCGGAAGTCACTGATCATCACGGATGCTGGAAGTCACTACTCATCATGGATACAGGAAGTCACTGATCACGGATGATTGAAGTCACTGATCAACATGGATGCTGGAAGGCACTGATCATCACGGATGCTTGAAGTCACTGATCACTGATGCTGAAAGTCACTGATCATCACGGATGCTGGAAGTCACTGATCACTGATGCTGAAAGTCACTGATCATCACGGATGCTGGAAGTCACTGATCATTACGGTTGCTGGAAGTCACTGATCATCACGGATGCTGGAAGTCACTGATCATTACGGATGCTGGAAGTCACTGATCACGGATGCTGGAAGTCACTGAACATCACGGTTGCTGGAAGTCACCGATCATCATGGATGCTGGAAGTCACTGATCACGGATGATTGAGGTCACTGATCACCACGGATGCTGGAAGGCACTGATAATCACGGATGCTGGACGTCACTGATCACTGATGCTGAATGTCACTGATCATCACGAATGCTGGAAGTCACTGATCATCATGGATGCTGGAAGTCACTGATCATCACGGATGCAGTAATTCACTGATAACGGATGCTGGATGTCACTGATCATCACAGATGCCGGAAGTAGCTGATCATCATGGATGCTGGAAGTCTCTGATCATCACGGATGCTGGAAGTCACTGACCATCACGTATGCTGGAAGTCATTGACCATCACGGATGCTGGAAGTCACTGATCATCATGGAGGCACGAAGACAGTGATCGCAGATGCCGGAAGTCATTGATCGTCACAGATGAAGGAAGTCACTGAACATCATGGATGCTGGAAGTCACTGATCGTCCCAGATGCTGGAAGTCACAGATCATCATGTATGCTGGAAGTCACTGATCACGGATGCTGGAAGTCACTGATCATCACTGATGCTGGAAGTCACTGATCATCATGGATGCTGGAAGTCACTGATCACGGATGCCGAAAGTCACTGATCATCATGGATGCAGGATGTCACTGATCGCGGATGCTGGAATTCACTGATCGTCACAAATGCCGGAAGTCACTGATCATCACGGATGCTGGAAGTCACTGCTCATCATGGATACAGGAAGTCACTGATCACGGATGCTGGAAGTCACCGATCATCATTGATGATGTAAGTCACCGATCATCATGGATGCTGGAAGTCACTGATCATCACGGATGCTGGAAATCACAGCTCATCATGGATACAGGAAGTCACTGATCACGTATGCTGGAAGTCACCGATCATCATGGATGCTGGAAGTCACTGATCACGGATGATTGAGGTCACTGATCACCACGGATGATGGAAGGCACTGATAATCACGGATGCTGGAAGTCACTGATCACTGATGCTGAATGTCACTGAGCATCACGAATGCTGGAAGTCACTGATCATCATGGATGCTGGAAGTCACTGAACATCACGGTTGCTGGAAGTCACTGATCATCACGGATGCTGGAAGGCACTGATCATCATGGTTGCTGGAAGTCACTGATCATCACGGATGCTGGAAGGCACTGATCATCACGGTTGCTGGAAGTCACTGATCATCACGGATGCTGGAAGTCACTGATCACGGATGCTGAAAGTCACTGATCATGATGCTGGAAGTCACTGATCATCATGGATGCTGGAAGTCACTGATCACAGATGCTGGAAGTCACTGATCATCACGGATGCTGGAAGTCACTAATCACGGATGCTGGGAGTCACTGATCATCACGGATGCTAAAGTCACTGACCATCATGGATGCTGGAAGTCACTGATCATCACGGATGCTGGAAGTCACTGATCACGGATGCTGGAAGTCACTGATAATCACGGATTATGGAAGTCACTGATCATCACGGATCCTGGAAGTCACTGATCATCACGGATCCTGGAAGTCACTGATAATCATAGATTTTGGAAGTCACTGATCACGGATGCTGGAAGTCACTGATCACGGATGCCGGAAGTCACTAATCATCACGGATGCTGGAAGTCACTGATCACGGATATTGGAAGACACTGATCATGATGCTGGAACTCACTGATCATCACGGATGCTGGAAGTCACTGATCACAGATGCTGGAAGTCATTGTTCATCATGGATGCTGGAAGTCACTAATCACGGATGCTGGAAGACACAGATCTTCATGGATTCTGGAAGTAACTGATCATCACGGATGCTGGAAGACACTGATAATCATGGATTTTGGAAGTCACTGACCATCATGGATGCTCGAAGTCACTGACCATCACGGATGCTGGAAGTCACTGATCACGGATGCTGGTAGTCACTGATCATCACGGATGCTAAAGTCACTGACAATCATGGATGCTGGAAGTCACTGATCATCACGGATGCTGGAAGACACTGATCATGATGCTGGAAGTCACTGACCATTATGGATGCTCGAAGTCACTGACCATCACGGAGGCTGGAAGACTCTGTTCATGATACTGGAAGTCACTGATAACGGATGCTGGACGTCACTGACCATCACGGATGCTGGAAGACACTGATCATGATGCTGGAAGTCACTGATCACGGATGCTGCACGTCACTGATTACGGATGCCGGAAGTCACTGATAATCATGGATGCTGGAGGTCACTGATCATCATGGATGCTGGAAGTCACTAATCACGGATGCTGGAAGTCACTGATCACGGATGCTGGAAGTCACTGATCATCACGGATACAAGAAGTCACTGATCATGGATGCTGGAAGTCACTGATCTTCACGGATTCTGGAAGTCACTGATCATCACGGATACAGGAAGTCACTGATCATGGATGCTGGAAGTCACTGATCTTCACGGATTCTGGAAGTAACTGATCATCACGGATGCTGGAAGTCACTGATCACGGTTGCTGGAAGTCACTGATCATCACGGATGCTGGAAGTCACTGATCATCACGGATACAGGAAGTCACTGATCATGGATGCTGGAAGTCACTGATCTTCACGGATTCTGGAAGTAACTGATCATCACGGATGCTGGAAGTCACTGATAATCATGGATTTTGGAAGTCACTGACCATCATGGATGCTCGAAGTCACTGACCATCACGGATGCTGGAAGTCACTGATCACGGATGCTGGTAGTCACTGATCATCACGGATGCTAAAGTCACTGACAATCATGGATGCTGGAAGTCACTGATCATCACGGATGCTGGAAGACACTGATCATTATAGATGCTCGAAGTCACTGACCATCACGGAGGCTGGAAGACTCTGTTCATGATGCTGTAAGTCACTGATTACGGATGCCGGAAGTCACTGATCATCATGGATGCTGGAAGTCACTGATCATCATGGATGCTGGAAGTCACTAATCACGGATGCTGGAAGTCACTGATCACGGATGCTGGACGTCACTGACCATCACGGATGCTGGAAGACACTGATCATGATGCTGGAAGTCACTGATTACGGATGCCGGAAGTCACTGATCATCATGGATGCTGGAAGTCACTGATCATCATGGATGCTGGAAGTCACTAATCACGGATGCTGGAAGTCACTGATCACGGATGCTGGAATTCACTGATCACGGATGCTGGAAGTCACTGATCTTCACGGATTCTGGAAGTCACTGATCATCACAAATGCTGGAAGTCTCTGATCGTCACAGATGCTGGAAGTCACAGATCATCATGGATGCTGGAAGTCACTGATCACGGATGCTGGAAGTCATTGATCACGGATGCCGGAAGTCAGAGATCGTCATGGATGCAGTAAGTCACTGATCGAGGTTGCTGGAAGTCACAGATCGTCAAGGATGCTGGAAGTCACTGCTCATAATGGATACTGGAAGTCACTGATCACGGATGCTGGAAGTCACTGATCACGAATGCGGGAAGTCACTGATCATCATGGATGCAGGAACTCACTGATCGCGAATGCTGGAACTCATTGATCGTCACAGATGACGGAAGTCACTGAACATCATGGATGCTGGAAGTCACTGATCGTCCCAAATGCTGGAAGTCACAGATCATCATGGATGTTGGAAGTCACTGATCATCAATGATGCTGGAAGTCACTGATCATCACGGACGCTGGAAGTCACTGATAATCATGGATTTTGGAAGTCACTGATCACGGATGCTGGAAGTCACTGATCATCACGGATGCCGGAAGTCACTGAACATCATGGATGCAGGATGTCACTGTTCGCGAATGCTGGAAGTCACTGATCGTCACAAATGCCGGAAGTCACTGATCATCACGGATGCTGGAAGTCACTACTCATCATGGATACAGGAAGTCACTGATCACGGATGATTGAAGTCACTGATCAACATGGATGCTGGAAGGCACTGATCATCACGGATGCTTGAAGTCACTGATCACTGATGCTGAAAGTCACTGATCATCACGGATGCTGGAAGTCACTGATCACTGATGCTGAAAGTCACTGATCATTACGGATGCTGGAAGTCACTGATCACGGATGCTGGAAGTCACTGATCATCACGGTTGCTGGAAGTCACCGATCATCATGGATGCTGGAAGTCACTGATCACGGATGATTGAGGTCACTGATCACCACGGATGCTGGAAGGCACTGATAATCACGGATGCTGGAAGTCACTGATCACTGATGCTGAATGTCACTGATCATCACGAATGCTGGAAGTCACTGATCATCATGGATGCTGGAAGTCACTGATCACGGATGCTGGAAGTCACTGAACATCACGGTTGCTGGAAGTCACTGATCATCATGGATGCTGGAAGTCACTGATCATCACGGATGCTGGAAGTCACTGATCACGGATGCTGGAAGTCACTAATCATTACGGTTGCTGGAAGTCACTGATCATCACGGTTTCTGGAAGTCACTGATCATCATGGATGCAGGAATTCACTGATAACGGATGCTGGATGTCACTGATCATCACAGATGCCGGAAGTAGCTGATCATCATGGATGCTGGAAGTCACTGATCATCACGGAAGCTGGAAGTCACTGACCATCACGTATGCTGGAAGTCATTGACCATCACGGATGCTGGAAGTCACTGATCATCATGGAGGCACGAAGACAGTGATCGCAGATGCCGGAAGTCATTGATCGTCACAGATGAAGGAAGTCACTGAACATCATGGATGCTGGAAGTCACTGATCGTCCCAGATGCTGGAAGTCACAGATCATCATGTATGCTGGAAGTCACTGATCACAGATGCTGGAAGTCACTGATCATCACTGATGCTGGAAGTCACTGATCATCATGGATGCTGGAAGTCACTGATCACGGATGCCGAAAGTCATTGATCATCATGGATGCAGGATGTCACTGATCGCGGATGCTGGAAGTCACTGATCGTCACAAATGCCGGAAGTCACTGATCATCACGGATGCTGGAAGTCACTGCTCATCATGGATACAGGAAGTCACTGATCACGGATGCTGGAAGTCACCGATCATCATTGATGCTGTAAGTCACCGATCATCACGGATGCTGGAAGTCACTGATCATCACGGATGCTGGAAATCACAGCTCATCATGGATACAGGAAGTCACTGATCACGTATGCTGGAAGTCACCGATCATCATGGATGCTGGAAGTCACTGATCACGGATGATTGAGGTCACTGATCACCACGGATGCTGGAAGGCACTGATAATCACGGATGCTGGAAGTCACTGAATACTGATGCTGAATGTCACTGATCATCACGAATGCTGGAAGTCACTGATCATCATGGATGCTGGAAGTCACTGATCACGGATGCTGGAAGTCACTGAACATCACGGTTGCTGGAAGTCACTGATCATCACGGATGCTGGAAGGCACTGATCATCACGGTTGCTAGAAGTCACTGATCGTCACGGATGCTGGAAGGCACTGATCATCACGGTTGCTGGAAGTCACTGATCATCACGGATGCTGGAAGTCACTGATCACGGATGCTGAAAGTCACTGATCATGATGCTGGAAGTCACTGATCATCACGGATGCTGGAAGTCACTAATCACGGATGCTGGGAGTCACTGATCATCACGGATGCTAAAGTCACTGACCATCATGGATGCTGGAAGTCACTGATCATCACGGATGCTGGAAGTCACTGATCACGGATGCTGGAAGTCACTGATAATCACGGATTATGGAAGTCACTGACCATCATGGATGCTCGAAGTCACTGACCATCACGGATGCTGGAAAACACTGATCATGATGCTGGAAGTCACTGATCATCACGGATGCTGGAACTCGCTGATCACTGATGCTGGAAGTCACTGATCATCACGGATGCTGGAAGTCTCTGATCATCACGGATGCTGGTAGTCACTGATCACGGATGCTGGAAGTCACTGATCATGGATGCTGGTAGTCACTGATCATCAAGGATGCTGGAAGTCACTGATAATCACGGATGCTGGTAGTCACTGATCATCATGGATGCTGGAAGTCACAGATCATCACGGATGCTGGAAGTCACTGATCACAGATGCTGGATGTCACTGATCTCACGGATGCTGGAGGTCACTGATCATCACGGATGCTGGAAGTCACTGATCATGGATGCTGGTAGTCACTGATCATCAAGGATGCTGGAAGTCACTGATCACAGATGCTGGATGTCACTGATCTCACGGATGCTGGATGTCACTGATCGTCACAGCTGCCGGAAGTAACTGATCATCATGGATGCTGGAAGTCACTGATCACGGATGCTGGAAGTCATTGATCACGGATGCCGGAAGTCATTGATCACGGATGCCGGAAGTCACTGATCATCATGGATGCTGGAAGTCACTGATCATCACTGATGCTGGAAGTCACTGATCATCACGGATGCTGGAAGTCACTGATCATGGATGCTGGAAGTCACTGATCACGGATGCTGGACGTCACAGACAATCACGGATGCTGGAAGACACTGATCATGATGCTGGAAGACACTGCTCATCACGGATGCTGGAATTCACTGATCATCACGGATACAGGAAGTCACTGATCACGGATGCTGGAAGTCACTGATCACGGATGCTGGAAGTCACTGAACATCACGGTTGCTGGAAGTCACTGATCATCACGGATGCTGGAAGGCACTGATCATCACGGTTGCTGGAAGTCACTGATCATCACGGATGCTGGAAGGCACTGATCATCACGGTTGCTGGAAGTCACTGATCATCACGGATGCTGGAAGTCACTGATCACGGATGCTGAAAGTCACTGATCATGATGCTGGAAGTCACTGATCATCATGGATGCTGGAAGTCACTGATCACAGATGCTGGAAGTCACTGATCATCACGGATGCTGGAAGTCACTAATCACGGATGCTGCGAGTCACTGATCATCACGGATGCTAAAGTCACTGACCATCATGGATGCTGGAAGTCACTGATCATCACGGATGCTGGAAGTCACTGATCACGGATGCTGGAAGTCACTGATACTCACGGATTATGGAAGTCACTGACCATCATGGTTGCTCGAAGTCACTGACCATCACGGATGCTGGAAGACACTGATCATGATGCTGGAAGTCACTGATCATCACGGATGCTGGAAGTCGCTGATCACTGATGCTGGAAGTCACTGATCATCACGGATGCTGGAAGTCTCTGATCATCACGAATGCTTATAGTCACTGATCACGGATGCTGGAAGTCACTGATCATCACGGATGCTGGAAGTCACTGATCATGGATGCTGGTAGTCACTGATCATCAAGGATGCTGGAAGTCACTGATAATCACGGATGCTGGTAGTCACTGATCATCATGGATGCTGGAAGTCACAGATCATCACAGATGCTGGAAGTCACTGATCACGGATGCTGGATGTCACTGATCTCATGGATGCTGGAGGTCACTGATCATCACGGATGCTGGAAGTCACTGATCATGGATGCTGGTAGTCACTGATCATCAAGGATGCTGGAAGTCACTGATAATCACATATGCTGGTAGTCACTGATCTCACGGATGCTGGATGTCACTGATCGTCACAGCTGCCGGAAGTAACTGATCATCATGGATGCTGGAAGTCACTGCTCCTCATGGATGTTCGAATTCACTGACCATCACGGCTGCTGGAAGTCACTGATCACGGATGCTGGAAGTCATTGATCACGGATGCCGGAAGTCACTGATCATCATGGATGCTGGAAGTCACTGATCATCACTGATGCTGGAAGTCACTGATCATCACGGATGCTGGAAGTCACTGATCATGGATGCTGGAAGTCACTGATCACGGATGGCGGAAGTCACTGATCATCACGGATGCTGGAAGTCACTGATCACGGATGTTGGAAGACACTGATCATGATGCTGGAAGTCACTGATCATCATGGATGCTGGAAGTCACTGTTCATCACGGATGCTGGTAGTCACTAATCACGGATGCTGGAAGACACTGATCTTCACGGATTCTGGAAGTAACTGATCATCACGGAGGCTGGAAGTCACTGATAATCATGGATTTTGTAAGTCACTGACCATCATGGATGCTCGAAGTCACTGACCATCACGGATGCTGGAAGACACTGATCATGATGCTGGAAGTCACTGACCTTCACGGATGCTGGAAGACACTGATCATGATGCTGGAAGTCACTGACCTTCATGGATGCTGGAAGGCACTGATCACAGATGCTGGAAGACACTGAACTTCACGGATTCTGGAAGTCACTGATCATCACCGATGCTGGAAGACACTGATCATGATGCTGGAAGTCACTGACCATCATGGATGCTCGAAGTCACTGATCATAACGGAGGCTGGAAGACTCTGTTCATGATGCTGGAAGTCACTGATAACGGATGCTGGACGTCACAGACCATCATGGATGCTGGATGACACTGATCATGATGCTGGAAGACACTGCTCATCACGGATGCTGGAAGTCACTGATCATCACGGATACAGGAAGTCACTGATCACGGATGCTGGAAGTCACTGATCTTCACGGATTCTGGAAGTCACTGACCATCACGGATGCTGGAAGTCACTGATCACGGATGCTGGACGTCACAGACAATCACGGATGCTGGAAGACACTGATCATGATGCTGGAAGACACTGCTCATCATGGATGCTGGAAGTCAATGATCATCACGGATACAGGAAGTCACTGATCACGGATGCTGGAAGTCACTGATCTTCACGGATTCTGGAAGTCACTGATCATCACAGATGCTGGAAGTCTCTGATCGTCACAGATGCTGGAAGTCACAGATCATCATGGATGCTGGAAGTCACTGATCACAGATGCTGGAAGTCATTGATCACGGATGCCGGAAGTCAGAGATCATCATGGATGCAGGAAGTCACTGATCGCGGTTGCTGGAAGTCACTGATCGTCAAGTATGCTGGAAGTCACTGATCACGGATGCTGGAAGTCACTGATCACGAATGCGGGATGTCACTGATCACGGATGCTGGAAGTCACTGATCACGAATGCGGGATGTCACTGATCATCATGGATGCTGGAAGTCACAGATCATCACGGATGCTGGAAGTCACTGATCACGGATGCTGGATGTCACTGATCTCACGGATGCTGGATGTCACTGATCGTCACAGCTGCCGGAAGTAACTGATCATCATGGATGCTGGAAGTCACTGCTCCTCATGGATGTTCGAATTCACTGACCATCACGGCTGCTGGAAGTCACTGATCACGGATGCTGGAAGTCATTGATCACGGATGCCGGAAGTCACTGATCATCATGGATGCTGGAAGTCACTGATCATCACTGATGCTGGAAGTCACTGATCATCACGGATGCTGGAAGTCACTGATCATGGATGCTGGAAGTCACTGATCACGGATGGCGGAAGTCACTGATCATCACGGATGCTGGAAGTCACTGATCACGGATGTTGGAAGTCACTGATCATCACGGATGCTGGAAGTCACTGATCACGGATGGCGGAAGTCACTGAACATCATGGATGCTGGAAGTCACTGATCACGGATGGCGGAAGTCACTGATCATCACGGAAGCTGGAAGTCACTGATCACGGATGCTGGAAGACACTGATCTTCACGGATTCTGGAAGTCACTGATCATCACGGATGCTGGAAGTCACTGATAATCATGGATTTTGGAAGTCACTGACCATCATGGATGCTCGAAGTCACTGACCATCACGGATGCTGGAAGACACTGATCATGATGCTGGAAGTCACTGATCATCATGGATGCTGGAAGTCACTGATCACGGATGCTGGAAGTCACTGTAAATCACGGATGCTGGAAGTCACTAATCACGGATGCTGGAAGACACTGATCTTCACGGATTCTGGAAGTAACTGATCATCATGGAGGCTGGAGTCACTGATAATCATGGATTTTGTAAGTCACTGACCATCATGGATGCTCGAAGTCACTGACCATCACGGATGCTGGAAGACACTGATCATGATGCTGGAAGTCACTGACCATCACGGATGCTGGAAGACACTGATCATGATGCTGGAAGTCACTGATCACAGATGCTGGAAGACACTGATCTTCACGGATTCTGGAAGTCACTGATCATCACCGATGCTGGAAGACACTGATCATGATGCTGGAAGTCACTGACCATCACGGAGGCTGGAAGACACTGATCATGATGCTGGAAGACACTGCTCATCACGGATGCTGGAAGTCACTGATCATCACGGATACAGGAAGTCACTGATCACGGTTGCTGGAAGTCACTGATCATCACGGATGCTGGAAGGCACTGATCATCACGGTTGCTGGAAGTCACTGATCATCACGGATGCTGGAAGGCACTGATCATCACGGTTGCTGGAAGTCACTGATCATCACGGATGCTGGAAGTCACTGATCACGGATGCTGAAAGTCACTGATCATGATGCTGGAAGTCACTGATCATCATGGATGCTGGAAGTCACTGATCATCATGGATGCTGGAAGTCACTGATCACAGATGCTGGAAGTCACTGATCATCACGGATGTTGGAAGTCACTAATCACGGATGCTGGGAGTCACTGATCATCACGGATGCTAAAGTCACTGACCATCATGGATGCTGGAAGTCACTGATCATCACGGATGCTGGAAGTCACTGATAATCACGGATTATGGAAGTCACTGACCATCATGGATGCTCGAAGTCACTGACCATCACGGATGCTGGAAGACACAGATCATGATGCTGGAAGTCACTGATCATCACGGATGCTGGAAGTCGCTGATCACTGATGCTGGAAGTCACTGATCATCACGGATGCTGGAAGTCTCTGATCATCACGGATGCTGGAAGTCACTGATCATCACGGATGCTGGATGTCACTGATCTCACGGATGCTGGAGGTCACTGATCATCACGGATGCTGGAAGTCACTGATCATGGATGCTGGTAGTCACTGATCATCAAGGATGCTGGAAGTCACTGATAATCACGGATGCTGGTAATCACTGATCATCATGGATGCTGGAAGTCACTGATCACAGATGCTGGAAGACACTGATCTTCACGGATTCTGGAAGTCACTGATCATCACCGATGCTGGAAGACACTGATCATGATGCTGGACGTCACAGACCATCATGGATGCTGGATGACACTGATCATGATGCTGGAAGACACTGCTCATCACGGATGCTGGAAGTCACTGATCATCACGGATACAGGAAGTCACTGATCACGGATGCTGGAAGTCACTGATCTTCACGGATTCTGGAAGTCACTGACCATCACGGATGCTGGAAGTCACTGATCACGGATGCTGGACGTCACAGACAATCACGGATGCTGGAAGACACTGATCATGATGCTGGAAGACACTGCTCATCATGGATGCTGGAAGTCAATGATCATCACGGATACAGGAAGTCACTGATCACGGATGCTGGAAGTCACTGATCTTCACGGATTCTGGAAGTCACTGATCATCACAGATGCTGGAAGTCTCTGATCGTCACAGATGCTGGAAGTCACAGATCATCATGGATGCTGGAAGTCACTGATCACAGATGCTGGAAGTCATTGATCACGGATGCCGGAAGTCAGAGATCATCATGGATGCAGGAAGTCACTGATCGCGGTTGCTGGAAGTCACTGATCGTCAAGTATGCTGGAAGTCACTGATCACGGATGCTGGAAGTCACTGATCACGAATGCGGGATGTCACTGATCACGGATGCTGGAAGTCACTGATCACGAATGCGGGATGTCACTGATCATCATGGATGCTGGAAGTCACAGATCATCACGGATGCTGGAAGTCACTGATCACGGATGCTGGATGTCACTGATCTCACGGATGCTGGATGTCACTGATCGTCACAGCTGCCGGAAGTTACTGATCATCATGGATGCTGGAAGTCACTGCTCCTCATGGATGTTCGAATTCACTGACCATCACGGCTGCTGGAAGTCACTGATCACGGATGCTGGAAGTCATTGATCACGGATGCCGGAAGTCACTGATCATCATGGATGCTGGAAGTCACTGATCATCACTGATGCTGGAAGTCACTGATCATCACGGATGCTGGAAGTCACTGATCATGGATGCTGGAAGTCACTGATCACGGATGGCGGAAGTCACTGATCATCACGGATGCTGGAAGTCACTGATCACGGATGTTGGATGTCACTGATCATCATGGATGCTGGAAGTCACTGATCACGGATGGCGGAAGTCACTGAACATCATGGATGCTGGAAGTCACTGATCACGGATGGCGGAAGTCACTGATCATCACGGAAGCTGGAAGTCACTGATCACGGATGCTGGAAGACACTGATCTTCACGGATTCTGGAAGTCACTGATCATCACGGATGCTGGAAGTCACTGATAATCATGGATTTTGGAAGTCACTGACCATCATGGATGCTCGATGTCACTGACCATCACGGATGCTGGAAGACACTGATCATGATGCTGGAAGTCACTGATCATCATGGATGCTGGAAGTCACTGATCACGGATGCTGGAAGTCACTGTAAATCACGGATGCTGGAAGTCACTAATCACGGATGCTGGAAGACACTGATCTTCACGGATTCTGGAAGTAACTGATCATCATGGAGGCTGGAGTCACTGATAATCATGGATTTTGTAAGTCACTGACCATCATGGATGCTCGAAGTCACTGACCATCACGGATGCTGGAAGACACTGATCATGATGCTGGAAGTCACTGACCATCACGGATGCTGGAAGACACTGATCATGATGCTGGAAGTCACTGATCACAGATGCTGGAAGACACTGATCTTCACGGATTCTGGAAGTCACTGATCATCACCGATGCTGGAAGACACTGATCATGATGCTGGATGTCACTGACCATCACGGAGGCTGGAAGACACTGATCATGATGCTGGAAGACACTGCTCATCACGGATGCTGGAAGTCACTGATCATCACGGATACAGGAAGTCACTGAACACGGATGCTGGAAGTCACTGATCTTCACGGATTCTGGAAGTCACTGATCATCACGGATGCTGGAAGTCACTGATCACGGTTGCTGGAAGTCACTGATCATCACGGATGCTGGAAGGCACTGATCATCACGGTTGCTGGAAGTCACTGATCATCACGGATGCTGGAAGGCACTGATCATCACGGTTGCTGGAAGTCACTGATCATCACGGATGCTGGAAGTCACTGATCACGGATGCTGAAAGTCACTGATCATGATGCTGGAAGTCACTGATCATCATGGATGCTGGAAGTCACTGATCATCATGGATGCTGGAAGTCACTGATCACAGATGCTGGAAGTCACTGATCATCACGGATGTTGGAAGTCACTAATCACGGATGCTGGGAGTCACTGATCATCACGGATGCTAAAGTCACTGACCATCATGGATGCTCGAAGTCACTGATCATCACGGATGCTGGAAGTCACTGATAATCACGGATTATGGAAGTCACTGACCATCATGGATGCTCGAAGTCACTGACCATCACGGATGCTGGAAGACACAGATCATGATGCTGGAAGTCACTGATCATCACGGATGCTGGAAGTCGCTGATCACTGATGCTGGAAGTCACTGATCATCACGGATGCTGGAAGTCTCTGATCATCACGGATGCTGGAAGTCACTGATCATCACGGATGCTGGATGTCACTGATCTCACGGATGCTGGAGGTCACTGATCATCACGGATGCTGGAAGTCACTGATCATGGATGCTGGTAGTCACTGATCATCAAGGATGCTGGAAGTCACTGATAATCACGGATGCTGGTAATCACTGATCATCATGGATGCTGGAAGTCACAGATCATCACGGATGCTGGAAGTCACTGATCACGGATGATGGATGTCACTGATCTCACGGATGCTGGATGTCACTGATCGTCACAGCTGCCGGAAGTAACTGATCATCATGGATGCTGGAAGTCACTGCTCCTCATGGATGTTCGAATTCACTGACCATCACGGCTGCTGGAAGTCACTGATCACGGATGCTGGAAGTCATTGATCACGGATGCCGGAAGTCACTGATCATCATGGATGCTGGAAGTCACTGATCATCACTGATGCTGGAAGTCACTGATCATCACGGATGCTGGAAGTCACTGATCATGGATGCTGGAAGTCACTGATCACGGATGGCGGAAGTCACTGATCATCACGGATGCTGGAAGTCACTGATCACGGATGTTGGAAGACACTGATCATGATGCTGGAAGTCACTGATCATCATGGATGCTGGAAGTCACTGATCACAGATGCTGGAAGTCACTGTTCATCACGGATGCTGGAAGTCACTAATCACGGATGCTGGAATACACTGATCTTCACGGATTCTGGAACTAACTGATCATCACGGAGGCTGGAAGTCACTGATAATCATGGATTTTGTAAGTCACTGACCATCATGGATGCTCGAAGTCACTGACCATCACGGATGCTGGAAGACACTGATCATGATGCTGGAAGTCACTGACCATCACGGATGCTGGAAGACACTGATCATGATGCTGGAAGTCACTGACCTTCATGGATGCTGGAAGTCACTGATCACAGATGCTGGAAGACACTGAACTTCACGGATTCTGGAAGTCACTGATCATCACCGATGCTGGAAGACACTGATCACGGATGCTGGAAGTCATTGATCACGGATGCCGGAAGTCACTGATCATCATGGATGCTGGAAGTCACTGATCATCACTGATGCTGGAAGACACTGATCATCACGGATGCTGGAAGTCACTGATCATGGATGCTGGAAGTCACTGATCACGGATGGCGGAAGTCACTGATCATCACGGATGCTGGAAGTCACTGATCACGGATGTTGGAAGACACTGATCATGATGCTGGAAGTCACTGATCATCATGGATGCTGGAAGTCACTGATCACAGATGCTGGAAGTCACAGTTCATCACGGATGCTGGAAGTCACTAAACACGGATGCTGGAATACACTTATCTTCACGGATTCTGGAAGTAACTGATCATCACGGAGGCTGGAAGTCACTGATAATCATGGATTTTGTAAGTCACTGACCATCATGGATGCTCGAAGTCACTGACCATCACGGATGCTGGAAGACACTGATCATGATGCTGGAAGTCACTGACCATCACGGATGCTGGAAGACACTGATCATGATGCTGGAAGTCACTGACCTTCATGGATGCTGGAAGTCACTGATCACAGATGCTGGAAGACACTGATCTTCACGGATTCTGGAAGTCACTGATCATCATGGATGCTCGAAGTCACTGATCATCACGGATGCTGGAAGACACTGATCATGATGCTGGAAGTCACTGACCATCACGGATGCTGGAAGACACTGATCATGATGCTGGAAGTCACTGACCATCATGGATGCTCGAAGTCACTGATCATCACGGAGGCTGGAAGACTCTGTTCATGATGCTGGAAGTCACTGATAACGGATGCTGGACATCACAGACCATCATGGATGCTGAAAGACACTGATCATGATGCTGGAAGACACTGCTCATCACGGATGCTGGAAGTCACTGATCATCACGGATACAGGAAGTCACTGATCACGGATGCTGGAAGTCACTGATCTTCACGGATTCTGGAAGTCACTGATCATCACGGATGCTGGAAGTCACTGATCACGGATGCTGGACGTCACAGACAATCACGGATGCTGGAAGACACTGATCATGATGCTGGAAGACACTGCTCAGCACGGATGCTGGAAGTCACTGATCATCACGGATACAGGAAGTCACTGATCATCACAGATGCTGGAAGTCTCTGATCGTCACAGATGCTGGAAGTCACAGATCATCATGGATGCTGGAAGTCACTGATCACGAATGCTGGAAGTCATTGATCACGGATGCCGGAAGTCAGAGATCATCATGGATGCAGGAAGTCACTGATCGCGGTTGCTGGAAGTCACTGATCGTCAAGGATGCTGGAAGTCACTGATCACGGATGCTGGAAGTCACTGATCACGAATGCGGGATGTCACTGATCACGGATGCTGGAAGTCACTGATCACGAATGCGGGATGTCACTGATCATCATGGATGCAGGAACTCACTGATCGCGAATGCTGGAACTCATTGATCGTCACAGATGACGGAAGTCACTGAACATCATGGATGCTGGAAGGCACTGATCGTCCCAAATGCTGGAAGTCACAGATCATCATGGATGCTGGAAGTGACAGATCATCATGGATGTTGGAAGTCACTGATCATCAATGATGCTGGAAGTCACTGATCATCACGGACGCTGGAAGTCACTGATAATCATGGATTTTGGAAGTCACTGATCATGGATGCTGGAAGTCACAGATCATCACGGATGCTGGAAGACACTGCTCACGGATGCCGGAAGTCACTGATCATCACGGATGCTGGAAGTCACTGCTCATCATGGATACAGGAAGTCACTGAACATGGATGCTGGAAGTCACCGATCATCATTGATGCTGGAAGTCACCGATCATCACGGATGCTGGAAGTCACTGATCACTGATGCTGGAAGTCACTGATCATCACGGATGCGGGAAGTCACTGATCATCACGGATGCTGGAAGTCACTGCTCATCATGGATACAGGAAGTCACTGATCACGGATGCTGGAAGTCACCGATCATCATGGATGCTGGAAGTCACTAATCACGGATGATTGAAGTCACTGATCATCACGGATGCTGGAAGTCACTGATCACGGATGCTGGAAGTCACTGATCATCACGGTTGCTGGAAGTCACTGATCATCACGGATGCTGGAAGTCACCGATCATCACTGATGCTGGAAGTCACTGATCACGGATGCTGGAAGTCACTGATCATCACGGTTGCTGGAAGTCACTGATCATCACGGATACTGGAAGTCACCGATCATCACGGATGCTGGAAGTCACTGATCATCACTGATGCTGGAAGTCACTGATCATCACGGATGCTGGAAGTCACTGATCATGGATGCTGGAAGTCACTGATCACGGATGGCGGAAGTCACTGATCATCACGGATGCTGGAAGTCACTGATCACGGATGTTGGATGTCACTGATCATCATGGATGCTGGAAGTCACTGATCACGGATGGCGGAAGTCACTGAACATCATGGATGCTGGAAGTCACTGATCACGGATGGCGGAAGTCACTGATCATCACGGAAGCTGGAAGTCACTGATCACGGATGCTGGAAGACACTGATCTTCACGGATTCTGGAAGTCACTGATCATCACGGATGCTGGAAGTCACTGATAATCATGGATTTTGGAAGTCACTGACCATCATGGATGCTCGAAGTCACTGACCATCACGGATGCTGGAAGACACTGATCATGATGCTGGAAGTCACTGATCATCATGGATGCTGGAAGTCACTGATCACGGATGCTGGAAGTCACTGTAAATCACGGATGCTGGAAGTCACTAATCACGGATGCTGGAAGACACTGATCTTCACGGATTCTGGAAGTAACTGATCATCATGGAGGCTGGAGTCACTGATAATCATGGATTTTGTAAGTCACTGACCATCATGGATGCTCGAAGTCACTGACCATCACGGATGCTGGAAGACACTGATCATGATGCTGGAAGTCACTGACCATCACGGATGCTGGAAGACACTGATCATGATGCTGGAACTCACTGATCACAGATGCTGGAAGACACTGATCTTCACGGATTCTGGAAGTCACTGATCATCACCGATGCTGGAAGACACTGATCATGATGCTGGATGTCACTGACCATCACGGAGGCTGGAAGACACTGATCATGATGCTGGAAGACACTGCTCATCACGGATGCTGGAAGTCACTGATCATCACGGATACAGGAAGTCACTGAACACGGATGCTGGAAGTCACTGATCTTCACGGATTCTGGAAGTCACTGATCATCACGGATGCTGGAAGTCACTGATCACGGTTGCTGGAAGTCACTGATCATCACGGATGCTGGAAGGCACTGATCATCACGGTTGCTGGAAGTCACTGATCATCACGGATGCTGGAAGGCACTGATCATCACGGTTGCTGGAAGTCACTGATCATCACGGATGCTGGAAGTCACTGATCACGGATGCTGAAAGTCACTGATCATGATGCTGGAAGTCACTGATCATCATGGATGCTGGAAGTCACTGATCATCATGGATGCTGGAAGTCACTGATCACAGATGCTGGAAGTCACTGATCATCACGGATGTTGGAAGTCACTAATCACGGATGCTGGGAGTCACTGATCATCACGGATGCTAAAGTCACTGACCATCATGGATGCTCGAAGTCACTGATCATCACGGATGCTGGAAGTCACTGATAATCACGGATTATGGAAGTCACTGACCATCATGGATGCTCGAAGTCACTGACCATCACGGATGCTGGAAGACACAGATCATGATGCTGGAAGTCACTGATCATCACGGATGCTGGAAGTCGCTGATCACTGATGCTGGAAGTCACTGATCATCACGGATGCTGGAAGTCTCTGATCATCACGGATGCTGGAAGTCACTGATCATCACGGATGCTGGATGTCACTGATCTCACGGATGCTGGAGGTCACTGATCATCACGGATGCTGGAAGTCACTGATCATGGATGCTGGTAGTCACTGATCATCAAGGATGCTGGAAGTCACTGATAATCACGGATGCTGGTAATCACTGATCATCATGGATGCTGGAAGTCACAGATCATCACGGATGCTGGAAGTCACTGATCACGGATGCTGGATGTCACTGATCTCACGGATGCTGGATGTCACTGATCGTCACAGCTGCCGGAAGTAACTGATCATCATGGATGCTGGAAGTCACTGCTCCTCATGGATGTTCGAATTCACTGACCATCACGGCTGCTGGAAGTCACTGATCACGGATGCTGGAAGTCATTGATCACGGATGCCGGAAGTCACTGATCATCATGGATGCTGGAAGTCACTGATCATCACTGATGCTGGAAGTCACTGATCATCACGGATGCTGGAAGTCACTGATCATGGATGCTGGAAGTCACTGATCACGGATGGCGGAAGTCACTGATCATCACGGATGCTGGAAGTCACTGATCACGGATGTTGGAAGACACTGATCATGATGCTGGAAGTCACTGATCATCATGGATGCTGGAAGTCACTGATCACAGATGCTGGAAGTCACTGTTCATCACGGATGCTGGAAGTCACTAATCACGGATGCTGGAATACACTGATCTTCACGGATTCTGGAACTAACTGATCATCACGGAGGCTGGAAGTCACTGATAATCATGGATTTTGTAAGTCACTGACCATCATGGATGCTCGAAGTCACTGACCATCACGGATGCTGGAAGACACTGATCATGATGCTGGAAGTCACTGACCATCACGGATGCTGGAAGACACTGATCATGATGCTGGAAGTCACTGACCTTCATGGATGCTGGAAGTCACTGATCACAGATGCTGGAAGACACTGAACTTCACGGATTCTGGAAGTCACTGATCATCACCGATGCTGGAAGACACTGATCACGGATGCTGGAAGTCATTGATCACGGATGCCGGAAGTCACTGATCATCATGGATGCTGGAAGTCACTGATCATCACTGATGCTGGAAGACACTGATCATCACGGATGCTGAAAGTCACTGATCATGGATGCTGGAAGTCACTGATCACGGATGGCGGAAGTCACTGATCATCACGGATGCTGGAAGTCACTGATCACGGATGTTGGAAGACACTGATCATGATGCTGGAAGTCACTGATCATCATGGATGCTGGAAGTCACTGATCACAGATGCTGGAAGTCACTGTTCATCACGGATGCTGGAAGTCACTAAACACGGATGCTGGAATACACTTATCTTCACGGATTCTGGAAGTAACTGATCATCACGGAGGCTGGAAGTCACTGATAATCATGGATTTTGTAAGTCACTGACCATCATGGATGCTCGAAGTCACTGACCATCACGGATGCTGGAAGACACTGATCATGATGCTGGAAGTCACTGACCATCACGGATGCTGGAAGACACTGATCATGATGCTGGAAGTCACTGACCTTCATGGATGCTGGAAGTCACTGATCACAGATGCTGGAAGACACTGATCTTCACGGATTCTGGAAGTCACTGATCATCATGGATGCTCGAAGTCACTGATCATCACGGATGCTGGAAGACACTGATCATGATGCTGGAAGTCACTGACCATCACGGATGCTGGAAGACACTGATCATGATGCTGGAAGTCACTGACCATCATGGATGCTCGAAGTCACTGATCATCACGGAGGCTGGAAGACTCTGTTCATGATGCTGGAAGTCACTGATAACGGATGCTGGACATCACAGACCATCATGGATGCTGAAAGACACTGATCATGATGCTGGAAGACACTGCTCATCACGGATGCTGGAAGTCACTGATCATCACGGATACAGGAAGTCACTGATCACGGATGCTGGAAGTCACTGATCTTCACGGATTCTGGAAGTCACTGATCATCACGGATGCTGGAAGTCACTGATCACGGATGCTGGACGTCACAGACAATCACGGATGCTGGAAGACACTGATCATGATGCTGGAAGACACTGCTCAGCACGGATGCTGGAAGTCACTGATCATCACGGATACAGGAAGTCACTGATCATCACAGATGCTGGAAGTCTCTGATCGTCACAGATGCTGGAAGTCACAGATCATCATGGATGCTGGAAGTCACTGATCACGGATGCTGGAAGTCATTGATCACGGATGCCGGAAGTCAGAGAGCATCATGGATGCAGGAAGTCACTGATCGCGGTTGCTGGAAGTCACTGATCGTCAAGGATGCTGGAAGTCACTGATCACGGATGCTGGAAGTCACTGATCACGAATGCGGGATGTCACTGATCACGGATGCTGGAAGTCACTGATCACGAATGCGGGATGTCACTGATCATCATGGATGCAGGAACTCACTGATCGCGAATGCTGGAACTCATTGATCGTCACAGATGACGGAAGTCACTGAACATCATGGATGCTGGAAGGCACTGATCGTCCCAAATGCTGGAAGTCACAGATCATCATGGATGCTGGAAGTGACAGATCATCATGGATGTTGGAAGTCACTGATCATCAATGATGCTGGAAGTCACTGATCATCACGGACGCTGGAAGTCACTGATAATCATGGATTTTGGAAGTCACTGATCACGGATGCTGGAAGTCACAGATCATCACGGATGCTGGAAGACACTGCTCACGGATGCCGGAAGTCACTGATCATCACGGATGCTGGAAGTCACTGCTCATCATGGATACAGGAAGTCACTGAACATGGATGCTGGAAGTCACCGATCATCATTGATGCTGGAAGTCACCGATCATCACGGATGCTGGAAGTCACTGATCACTGATGCTGGAAGTCACTGATCATCACGGATGCGGGAAGTCACTGATCATCACGGATGCTGGAAGTCACTGCTCATCATGGATACAGGAAGTCACTGATCACGGATGCTGGAAGTCACCGATCATCATGGATGCTGGAAGTCACTAATCACGGATGATTGAAGTCACTGATCATCACGGATGCTGGAAGTCACTGATCACGGATGCTGGAAGTCACTGATCATCACGGTTGCTGGAAGTCACTGATCATCACGGATGCTGGAAGTCACCGATCATCACTGATGCTGGAAGTCACTGATCACGGATGCTGGAAGTCACTGATCATCACGGTTGCTGGAAGTCACTGATCATCACGGATACTGGAAGTCACCGATCATCACGGATGCTGGAAGTCACTGATCATCACGGATGCTGGAAGTCACTGATCACGGATGCTGGAAGTCACTGAACATCACGGTTGCTGGAAGTCACTGATCATCACGGATGCTGGAAGGCACTGACCATCACGGATGCTGGAAGACACTGATCATGATGCTGGAAGTCACTGATCATCACGGATGCTGGAAGTCGCTGATCACTGATGCTGGAAGTCACTGATCATCACGGATGCTGGAAGTCTCTGATCATCACGGATGCTGGAAGTCACTGATCATCACGGATGATGGATGTCACTGATCTCACGGATGCTGGAGGTCACTGATCATCACGGATGCTGGAAGTCACTGATCATGGATGCTCGTAGTCACTGATCATCAAGGATGCTGGAAGTCACTGATAATCACGGATGCTGGTAATCACTGATCATCATGGATGCTGGAAGTCACAGATCATCACGGATGCTGGAAGTCACTGATCACGGATGCTGGATGTCACTGATCTCACGGATGCTGGATGTCACTGATCGTCACAGCTGCCGGAAGTGACTGATCATCATGGATGCTGGAAGTCACTGCTCCTCATGGATGTTCGAATTCACTGACCATCACGGCTGCTGGAAGTCACTGATCACGAATGCTGGAAGTCATTGATCACGGATGCCGGAAGTCACTGATCATCATGGATGCTGGAAGTCGCTGATCATCACTGATGCTGGAAGTCACTGATCATCACGGATGCTGGAAGTCACTGATCATGGATGCTGGAAGTCACTGATCACGGATGGCGGAAGTCACTGATCATCACGGATGCTGGAAGTCACTGATCACGGATGTTGGAAGACACTGATCATGATGCTGGAAGTCACTGATCATCATGGATGCTGGAAGTCACTGATCACAGATGCTGGAAGTCACTGTTCATCACGGATGCTGGAAGTCACTGATTACGGATGCTGGAATACACTGATCTTCACGGATTCTGGAAGTAACTGATCATCACGGAGGCTGGAAGTCACTGATAATCATGGATTTTGTAAGTCACTGACCATCATGGATGCTCGAAGTCACTGACCATCACGGATGCTGGAAGACACTGATCATGATGCTGGAAGTCACTGACCATCACGGATGCTGGAAGACACTGATCATGATGCTGGAAGTCACTGATCTTCATGGATGCTGGAAGTCACTGATCACAGATGCTGGAAGACACTGATCTTCACGGATTCTGGAAGTCACTGATCATCACCGATGCTGGAAGACACTGATCATGATGCTGGAAGTCACTGACCATCATGGATGCTCGAAGTCACTGATCATCACGGAGGCTGGAAGACACTGATCATGATGCTGGAAGACACTGCTCATCACGGATGCTGGAAGTCAATGATCATCACGGATACAGGAAGTCACTGATCACGGATGCTGGAAGTCACTGATCTTCACGGATTCTGGAAGTCACTGATCATCACGGATGCTGGAAGTCACTGATCACGGATGCTGGACGTCACAGACAATCACGGATGCTGGAAGACACTGATCATGATGCTGGAAGACACTGCTCAGCACGGATGCTGGAAGTCACTGATCAACACGGATACAGGAAGTCACTGATCACGGATGCTGGAAGTCACTGATCTTCATGGATTCTGGAAGTCACTGATCATCACAGATGCTGGAAGTCTCTGATCGTCACAGATGCTGGAAGTCACAGATCATCATGGATGCTGGAAGTCACTGATCACGGATGCTGGAAGTAATTGATCACGGATGCCGGAAGTCAGAGATCATCATGGATGCAGGAAGTCACTGATCGCGGTTGCTGGAAGTCACTGATCGTCAAGGATGCTGGAAGTCACTGATCACGGATGCTGGAAGTCACTGATCACGAATGCGGGATGTCACTGATCACGGATGCTGGAAGTCACTGATCACGAATGCGGGATGTCACTGATCATCATGGATGCAGGAACTCACTGATCGCGAATGCTGGAACTCATTGATCGTCACAGATGACGGAAGTCACTGAACATCATGGATGTTGGAAGTCACTGATCATCAATGATGCTGGAAGTCACTGATCATCACGGACGCTGGAAGTAACTGATAATCATGGATTTTGGAAGTAAATGATCACGGATGCTGGAAGTCACAGATCATCACGGATGCTGGAAGACACTGCTCACGGATGCCGGAAGTCACTGATCATCACGGATGCTGGAAGTCACTGCTCATCATGGATACAGGAAGTCACTGAACATGGATGCTGGAAGTCACCGATCATCATTGATGCTGGAAGTCACCGATCATCACGGATGCTGGAAGTCACTGATCACTGATGCTGGAAGTCACTGTTCATCACGGATGCTGGAAGTCACTAATCACGGATGCAGGAATACACTGATCTTCACGGATTCTGGAAGTAACTGATCATCACGGAGGCTGGAAGTCACTGATAATCATGGATTTTGTAAGTCACTGACCATCATGGATGCTCGAAGTCACTGACCATCACGGATGCTGGAAGACACTGATCATGATGCTGGAAGTCACTGACCATCACGGATGCTGGAAGACACTGATCATGATGCTGGAAGTCACTGATCTTCATGGATGCTGGAAGTCACTGATCACAGATGCTGGAAGACACTGATCTTCACGGATTCTGGAAGTCACTGAGCATCACCGATGCTGGAAGACACTGATCATGATGCTGGAAGTCACTGACCATCATGGATGCTCGAAGTCACTGATCATCACGGAGGCTGGAAGAAACTGATCATGATGCTGGAAGACACTGCTCATCACGGATGCTGGAAGTCACTGATCATCACGGATACAGGAAGTCACTGATCACGGATGCTGGAAGTCACTGATCTTCACGGATTCTGGAAGTCACTGATCATCACGGATGCTGGAAGTCACTGATCACGGATGCTGGACGTCACAGACAATCACGGATGCTGGAAGACACTGATCATGATGCTGGAAGACACTGATCATCACGGATACAGGAAGTCACTGATCACGGATGCTGGAAGTCACTGATCTTCATGGATTCTGGAAGTCACTGTTCATCACAGATGCTGGAAGTCTCTGATCGTCACAGATGCTGGAAGTCACAGATCATCATGGATGCTGGAAGTCACTGATCACGGATGCTGGAAGTCATTGATCACGGATGCCGGAAGTCAGAGAGCATCATGGATGCAGGAAGTCACTGATCGCGGTTGCTGGAAGTCACTGATCGTCAAGGATGCTGGAAGTCACTGATCACGGATGCTGGAAGTCACTGATCACGAATGCGGGATGTCACTGATCACGGATGCTGGAAGTCACTGATCACGAATGCGGGATGTCACTGATCATCATGGATGCAGGAACTCACTGATCGCGAATGCTGGAACTCATTGATCGTCACAGATGACGGAAGTCACTGAACATCATGGATGCTGGAAGTCACAGATCGTCCCAAATGCTGGAAGTCACAGATCATCATGGATGCTGGAAGTGACAGATCATCATGGATGTTGGAAGTCACTGATCATCAATGATGCTGGAAGTCACTGATCATCACGGATGCTGGAAGTCACTGATCATGGATGCTGGAAGTCACTGATCACGGATGGCGGAAGTCACTGATCATCACAGATGCTGGAAGTCACTGATCATCACGGATACAGGAAGTCACTGATCACGGATGCTGGAAGACACTGATCATGATGCTGGAAGTCACTGACCTTCATGGATGCTGGAAGTCACTGATCACGGATGCTGGAAGTCACTGATCATCACGGATGCTGGACGTCACTGATCTCACGGATGCTGGAGGTCACTGATCATCACGGATGCTGGAAGTCACTGATCATGGATGCTGGTAGTCACTGATCATCAAGGATGCTGGAAGTCACTGATAATCACGGATGCTGGTAATCACTGATCATCATGGATGCTGGAAGTCACAGATCATCACGGATGCTGGAAGTCACTGATCACGGATGCTGGATGTCACTGATCTCACGGATGCTGGATGTCACTGATCGTCACAGCTGCCGGAAGTGACTGATCATCATGGATGCTGGAAGTCACTGCTCCTCATGGATGTTCGAATTCACTGACCATCACGGCTGCTGGAAGTCACTGATCACGGATGCTGGAAGTCATTGATCACGGATGCCGGAAGTCACTGATCATCATGGATGCTGGAAGTCACTGATCATCACTGATGCTGGAAGTCACTGATCATCACGGATGCTGGAAGTCACTGATCATGGATGCTGGAAGTCACTGATCACGGATGGCGGAAGTCACTGATCATCACGGATGCTGGAAGTCACTGATGACGGATGTTGGAAGACACTGATCATGATGCTGGAAGTCACTGATCATCATGGATGCTGGAAGTCACTGATCACAGATGCTGGAAGTCACTGTTCATCACGGATGCTGGAAGTCACTAATCACGGATGCTGGAATACACTGATCTTCACGGATTCTGGAAGTAACTGATCATCACGGAGGCTGGAAGTCACTGATAATCATGGATTTTGTAAGTCACTGACCATCATGGATGCTCGAAGTCACTGACCATCACGGATGCTGGAAGACACTGATCATGATGCTGGAAGTCACTGACCATCACGGATGCTGGAAGACACTGATCATGATGCTGGAAGTCACTGATCTTCATGGATGCTGGAAGTCACTGATCACAGATGCTGGAAGACACTGATCTTCACGGATTCTGGAAGTCACTGAGCATCACCGATGCTGGAAGACACTGATCATGATGCTGGAAGTCACTGACCATCATGGATGCTCGAAGTCACTGATCATCACGGAGGCTGGAAGACACTGATCATGATGCTGGAAGACACTGCTCATCACGGATGCTGGAAGTCACTGATCATCACGGATACAGGAAGTCACTGATCACGGATGCTGGAAGTCACTGATCTTCACGGATTCTGGAAGTCACTGATCATCACGGATGCTGGAAGTCACTGATCACGGATGCTGGACGTCACAGACAATCACGGATGCTGGAAGACACTGATCATGATGCTGGAAGACACTGATCATCACGGATACAGGAAGTCACTGATCACGGATGCTGGAAGTCACTGATCTTCATGGATTCTGGAAGTCACTGATCATCACAGATGCTGGAAGTCTCTGATCGTCACAGATGCTGGAAGTCACAGATCATCATGGATGCTGGAAGTCACTGATCACGGATGCTGGAAGTCATTGATCACGGATGCCGGAAGTCAGAGATCATCATGGATGCAGGAAGTCACTGATCGCGGTTGCTGGAAGTCACTGATCGTCAAGGATGCTGGAAGTCACTGATCACGGATGCTGGAAGTCACTGATCACGAATGCGGGATGTCACTGATCACGGATGCTGGAAGTCACTGATCACGAATGCGGGATGTCACTGATCATCATGGATGCAGGAACTCACTGATCGCGAATGCTGGAACTCATTGATCGTCACAGATGACGGAAGTCACTGAACATCATGGATGCTGGAAGTCACAGATCGTCCCAAATGCTGGAAGTCACAGATCATCATGGATGCTGGAAGTGACAGATCATCATGGATGTTGGAAGTCACTGATCATCAATGATGCTGGAAGTCACTGATCATCACGGATGCTGGAAGTCACTGATCATGGATGCTGGAAGTCACCGATCACGGATGGCGGAAGTCACTGATCATCACAGATGCTGGAAGTCACTGATCATCACGGATACAGGAAGTCACTGATCACGGATGCTGGAAGACACTGATCACGATGCTGGAAGTCACTGACCATCACGGATGCTGGAAGACTCTGATCATGATGCTGGAAGTCACTGACCTTCATGGATGCTGGAAGTCACTGATCACAGATGCTGGAAGACACTGATCTTCACGGATTCTGGAAGTCACTGATCATCACCGATGCTGGAAGACACTGATCATGATGCTGGAAGTCACTGACCATCATGGATGCTCGAAGTCACTGATCATCACGGAGGCTGGAAGACTCTGTTCATGATGCTGGAAGTCACTGATAACGGATGCTGGACGTCACAGACCATCATGGATGCTGAAAGACACTGATCATGATGCTGGAAGACACTGCTCATCACGGATGCTGGAAGTCACTGATCATCACGGATACAGGAAGTCACTGATCACGGATGCTGGAAGTCACTGATCTTCACGGATTCTGGAAGTCACTGATCATCACGGATGCTGGAAGTCACTGATCACGGATGCTGGACGTCACAGACAATCACGGATGCTGGAAGACACTGATCATGATGCTGGAAGACACTGCTCAGCACGGATGCTGGAAGTCACTGATCATCACGGATACAGGAAGTCACTGATCACGGATGCTGGAAGTCACTGATCTTCATGGATTCTGGAAGTCACTGATCATCACAGATGCTGGAAGTCTCTGATCGTCACAGATGCTGGAAGTCACAGATCATCATGGATGCTGGAAGTCACTGATCACGGATGCTGGAAGTCATTGATCACGGATGCCGGAAGTCAGAGATCATCATGGATGCAGGAAGTCACTGATCGCGGTTGCTGGAAGTCACTGATCACGAATGCGGGATGTCACTGATCACGGATGCTGGAAGTCACTGATCACGAATGCGGGATGTCACTGATCATCATGGATGCAGGAACTCACTGATCGCGAATGCTGGAACTCATTGATCGTCACAGATGACGGAAGTCACTGAACATCATGGATGCTGGAAGTCACTGATCGTCCCAAATGCTGGAAGTCACAGATCATCATGTATGCTGGAAGTGACAGATCATCATGGATGTTGGAAGTCACTGATCATCAATGATGCTGGAAGTCACTGATCATCACGGACGCTGGAAGTCACTGATAATCATGGATTTTGGAAGTCACTGATCACGGATGCTGGAAGTCACAGATCATCACGGATGCTGGAAGACACTGCTCACGGATGCCGGAAGTCACTGATCATCACGGATGCTGGAAGTCACTGCTCATCATGGATACAGGAAGTCACTGAACATGGATGCTGGAAGTCACCGATCATCATTGATGCTGGAAGTCACCGATCATCACGGATGCTGGAAGTCACTGATCACTGATGCTGGAAGTCACTGATCATCACGGATGCTGGAAGTCACTAATCATCACGGATGCTGGAAGTCACTGCTCATCATGGATACAGGAAGTCACTGATCACGGATGCTGGAAGTCACCGATCATCATGGATGCTGGAAGTCACTGATCACGGATGATTTAAGTCACTGATCATCACGGATGCTGGAAGTCACTGATCATCACGGATGCTGGAAGTCACTGATCACGGATGCTGGAAGTCACTGATCATCACGGTTGCTGGAAGTCACTGATCATCACGGATGCTGGAAGTCACCGATCATCACTGATGCTGGAAGTCACTGATCACGGATGCTGGAAGTCACTGATCATCACGGTTGCTGGAAGTCACTGATCATCACGGATACTGGAAGTCACCGATCATCACGGATGCTGGAAGTCACTGATCATCACGGATGCTGGAAGTCACTGATCACGGATGCTGGAAGTCACTGAACATCACGGTTGCTGGAAGTCACTGATCATCACGGATGCTGGAAGGCACTGACCATCACGGATGCTGGAAGACACTGATCATGATGCTGGAAGTCACTGATCATCACGGATGCTGGAAGTCGCTGATCACTGATGCTGGAAGTCACTGATCATCACGGATGCTGGAAGTCTCTGATCATCACGGATGCTGGAAGTCACTGATCATCACGGATGCTGGAAGTCACTGATCATCACGGAGGCTGGAAGACACTGATCATGATGCTGGAAGACACTGCTCATCACGGATGCTGGAAGTCACTGATCATCACGGATACAGGAAGTCACTGATCACGGATGCTGGAAGACACTGATCATGATGCTGGAAGTCACTGACCATCACGGATGCTGGAAGACACTGATCATGATGCTGGAAGTCACTGACCTTCATGGATGCTGGAAGTCACTGATCACGGATGCTGGAAGTCACTGATCATCACGGATGCTGGATGTCACTGATCTCACGGATGCTGGAGGTCACTGATCATCACGGATGCTGGAAGTCACTGATCATGGATGCTGGTAGTCACTGATCATCAAGTATGCTGGAAGTCACTGATAATCACGGATGCTGGTAATCACTGATCATCATGGATGCTGGAAGTCACAGATCATCACGGATGCTGGAAGTCACTGATCACGGATGCTGGATGTCACTGATCTCACGGATGCTGGATGTCACTGATCGTCACAGCTGCCGGAAGTAACTGATCATCATGGATGCTGGAAGTCACTTCTCCTCATGGATGTTCGAATTCACTGACCATCACGGCTGCTGGAAGTCACTGATCACGGATGCTGGAAGTCATTGATCACGGATGCCGGAAGTCACTGATCATCATGGATGCTGGAAGTCACTGATCATCACTGATGCTGGAAGTCACTGATCATCACGGATGCTGGAAGTCACTGATCATGGATGCTGGAAGTCACTGATCACGGATGGCGGAAGTCACTGATCATCACGGATGCTGGAAGTCACTGATGACGGATGTTGGAAGACACTGATCATGATGCTGGAAGTCACTGATCATCATGGATGCTGGAAGTCACTGATCACAGATGCTGGAAGTCACTGTTCATCACGGATGCTGGAAGTCACTAATCACGGATGCTGAAATACACTGATCTTCACGGATTCTGGAAGTAACTGATCATCACGGAGGCTGGAAGTCACTGATAATCATGGATTTTGTAAGTCACTGACCATCATGGATGCTCGAAGTCACTGACCATCACGGATGCTGGAAGACACTGATCATGATGCTGGAAGTCACTGACCATCACGGATGCTGGAAGACACTGATCATGATGCTGGAAGTCACTGATCTTCATGGATGCTGGAAGTCACTGATCACAGATGCTGGAAGACACTGATCTTCACGGATTCTGGAAGTCACTGAGCATCACCGATGCTGGAAGACACTGATCATGATGCTGGAAGTCACTGACCATCATGGATGCTCGAAGTCACTGATCATCACGGAGGCTGGAAGACACTGATCATGATGCTGGAAGACACTGCTCATCACGGATGCTGGAAGTCACTGATCATCACGGATACAGGAAGTCACTGATCACGGATGCTGGAAGTCACTGATCTTCACGGATTCTGGAAGTCACTGATCATCACGGATGCTGGAAGTCACTGATCACGGATGCTGGACGTCACAGACAATCACGGATGCTGGAAGACACTGATCATGATGCTGGAAGACACTGATCATCACGGATACAGGAAGTCACTGATCACGGATGCTGGAAGTCACTGATCTTCATGGATTCTGGAAGTCACTGATCATCACAGATGCTGGAAGTCTCTGATCGTCACAGATGCTGGAAGTCACAGATCATCATGGATGCTGGAAGTCACTGATCACGGATGCTGGAAGTCATTGATCACGGATGCCGGAAGTCAGAGATCATCATGGATGCAGGAAGTCACTGATCGCGGTTGCTGGAAGTCACTGATCGTCAAGGATGCTGGAAGTCACTGATCACGGATGCTGGAAGTCACTGATCACGAATGCGGGATGTCACTGATCACGGATGCTGGAAGTCACTGATCACGAATGCGGGATGTCACTGATCATCATGGATGCAGGAACTCACTGATCGCGAATGCTGGAACTCATTGATCGTCACAGATGACGGAAGTCACTGAACATCATGGATGCTGGAAGTCACAGATCGTCCCAAATGCTGGAAGTCACAGATCATCATGGATGCTGGAAGTGACAGATCATCATGGATGTTGGAAGTCACTGATCATCAATGATGCTGGAAGTCACTGATCATCACGGATGCTGGAAGTCACTGATCATGGATGCTGGAAGTCACTGATCAAGGATGGCGGAAGTCACTGATCATCACAGATGCTGGAAGTCACTGATCATCACGGATACAGGAAGTCACTGATCACGGATGCTGGAAGACACTGATCATGATGCTGGAAGTCACTGACCTTCATGGATGCTGGAAGTCACTGATCACAGATGCTGGAAGACACTGATCTTCACGGATTCTGGAAGTCACTGATCATCACCGATGCTGGAAGACACTGATCATGATGCTGGAAGTCACTGACCATCATGGATGCTCGAAGTCACTGATCATCACGGAGGCTGGAAGACTCTGTTCATGATGCTGGAAGTCACTGATAACGGATGCTGGACGTCACAGACCATCATGGATGCTGAAAGACACTGATCATGATGCTGGAAGACACTGCTCATCACGGATGCTGGAAGTCACTGATCATCACGGATACAGGAAGTCACTGATCACGGATGCTGGAAGTCACTGATCTTCACGGATTCTGGAAGTCACTGATCATCACGGATGCTGGAAGTCACTGATCACGGATGCTGGACGTCACAGACAATCACGGATGCTGGAAGACACTGATCATGATGCTGGAAGACACTGCTCAGCACGGATGCTGGAAGTCACTGATCATCACGGATACAGGAAGTCACTGATCACGGATGCTGGAAGTCACTGATCTTCATGGATTCTGGAAGTCACTGATCATCACAGATGCTGGAAGTCTCTGATCGTCACAGATGCTGGAAGTCACAGATCATCATGGATGCTGGAAGTCACTGATCACGGATGCTGGAAGTCATTGATCACGGATGCCGGAAGTCAGAGATCATCATGGATGCAGGAAGTCACTGATCGCGGTTGCTGGAAGTCACTGATCACGAATGCGGGATGTCACTGATCACGGATGCTGGAAGTCACAGATCATGAATGCGGGATGTCACTGATCATCATGGATGCAGGAACTCACTGATCGCGAATGCTGGAACGCATTGATCGTCACAGATGACGGAAGTCACTGAACATCATGGATGCTGGAAGTCACTGATCGTCCCAAATGCTGGAAGTCACAGATCATCATGTATGCTGGAAGTGACAGATCATCATGGATGTTGGAAGTCACTGATCATCAATGATGCTGGAAGTCACTGATCATCACGGACGCTGGAAGTCACTGATAATCATGGATTTTGGAAGTCACTGATCACGGATGCTGGAAGTCACAGATCATCACGGATGCTGGAAGACACTGCTCACGGATGCCGGAAGTCACTGATCATCACGGATGCTGGAAGTCACTGCTCATCATGGATACAGGAAGTCACTGAACATGGATGCTGGAAGTCACCGATCATCATTGATGCTGGAAGTCACCGATCATCACGGATGCTGGAAGTCACTGATCACTGATGCTGGAAGTCACTGATCATCACGGATGCTGGAAGTCACTAATCATCACGGATGCTGGAAGTCACTGCTCATCATGGATACAGGAAGTCACTGATCACGGATGCTGGAAGTCACCGATCATCATGGATGCTGGAAGTCACCAATCACGGATGATTGAAGTCACTGATCATCACGGATGCTGGAAGTCACTGATCATCACGGATGCTGGAAGTCACTGATCACGGATGCTGGAAGTCACTGATCATCACGGTTGCTGGAAGTCACTGATCATCACGGATGCTGGAAGTCACCGATCATCACTGATGCTGGAAGTCACTGATCACGGATGCTGGAAGTCACTGATCATCACGGTTGCTGGAAGTCACTGATCATCACGGATACTGGAAGTCACCGATCATCACGGATGCTGGAAGTCACTGATCATCACGGATGCTGGAAGTCACTGATCACGGATGCTGGAAGTCACTGAACATCACGGTTGCTGGAAGTCACTGATCATCACGGATGCTGGAAGGCACTGACCATCACGGATGCTGGAAGACACTGATCATGATGCTGGAAGTCACTGATCATCACGGATGCTGGAAGTCGCTGATCACTGATGCTGGAAGTCACTGATCATCACGGATGCTGGAAGTCTCTGATCATCACGGATGCTGGAAGTCACTGATCATCACGGATGCTGGATGTCACTGATCTCACGGATGCTGGAGGTCACTGATCATCACGGATGCTGGAAGTCACTGATCATGGATGCTGGTAGTCACTGATCATCAAGGATGCTGGAAGTCACTGATAATCACGGATGCCGGTAATCACTGATCATCATGGATGCTGGAAGTCACAGATCATCACGGATGCTGGAAGTCACTGATCACGGATGCTGGATGTCACTGATCTCACGGATGCTGGATGTCACTGATCGTCACAGCTGCCGGAAGTGACTGATCATCATGGATGCTGGAAGTCACTGCTCCTCATGGATGTTCGAATTCACTGACCATCACGGCTGCTGGAAGTCACTGATCACGGATGCTGGAAGTCATTGATTACGGATGCCGGAATTCACTGATCATCATGGATGCTGGAAGTCACTGATCATCACTGATGCTGGAAGTCACTGATCATCACGGATGCTGGAAGTCACTGATCATGGATGCTGGAAGTCACTGATCACGGATGGCGGAAGTCACTGATCATCACGGATGCTGGAAGTCACTGATCATCACGGATGCTGGAAGTCACTGATCACGGATGCTGGAAGTCACTGAACATCACGGTTGCTGGAAGTCACTGATCATCACGGATGCTGGAAGGCACTGACCATCACGGATGCTGGAAGACACTGATCATGATGCTGGAAGTCACTGATCATCACGGATGCTGGAAGTCGCTGATCACTGATGCTGGAAGTCACTGATCATCACGGATGCTGGAAGTCTCTGATCATCACGGATGCTGGAAGTCACTGATCATCACGGATGCTGGATGTCACTGATCTCACGGATGCTGGAGGTCACTGATCATCACGGATGCTGGAAGTCACTGATCATGGATGCTGGTAGTCACTGATCTTCATGGATGCTGGAAGTCACTGATCACAGATGCTGGAAGTCACAGATCATCATGGATGCTGGAAGTGACAGATCATCATGGATGTTGGAAGTCACTGATCATCAATGATGCTGGAAGTCACTGATCATCACGGATGCTGGAAGTCACTGATCATCACGGAGGCTGGAAGACACTGATCATGATGCTGGAAGACACTGCTCATCACGGATGCTGGAAGTCACTGATCATCACGGATACAGGAAGTCACTGATCACGGATGCTGGAAGACACTGATCATGATGCTGGAAGTCACTGACCATCACGGATGCTGGAAGACACTGATCATGATGCTGGAAGTCACTGACCTTCATGGATGCTGGAAGTCACTGATCACGGATGCTGGAAGTCACTGATCATCACGGATGCTGGATGTCACTGATCTCACGGATGCTGGAGGTCACTGATCATCACGGATGCTGGAAGTCACTGATCATGGATGCTGGTAGTCACTGATCAACAAGTATGCTGGAAGTCACTGATAATCACGGATGCTGGTAATCACTGATCATCATGGATGCTGGAAGTCACAGATCATCACGGATGCTGGAAGTCACTGATCACGGATGCTGGATGTCACTGATCTCACGGATGCTGGATGTCACTGATCGTCACAGCTGCCGGAAGTAACTGATCATCATGGATGCTGGAAGTCACTGCTCCTCATGGATGTTCGAATTCACTGACCATCACGGCTGCTGGAAGTCACTGATCACGGATGCTGGAAGTCATTGATCACGGATGCCGGAAGTCACTGATCATCATGGATGCTGGAAGTCACTGATCATCACTGATGCTGGAAGTCACTGATCATCACGGATGCTGGAAGTCACTGATCATGGATGCTGGAAGTCACTGATCACGGATGGCGGAAGTCACTGATCATCACGGATGCTGGAAGTCACTGATGACGGATGTTGGAAGACACTGATCATGATGCTGGAAGTCACTGATCATCATGGATGCTGGAAGTCACTGATCACAGATGCTGGAAGTCACTGTTCATCACGGATGCTGGAAGTCACTAATCACGGATGCTGGAATACACTGATCTTCACGGATTCTGGAAGTAACTGATCATCACGGAGGCTGGAAGTCACTGATAATCATGGATTTTGTAAGTCACTGACCATCATGGATGCTCGAAGTCACTGACCATCACGGATGCTGGAAGACACTGATCATGATGCTGGAAGTCACTGACCATCACGGATGCTGGAAGACACTGATCATGATGCTGGAAGTCACTGATCTTCATGGATGCTGGAAGTCACTGATCACAGATGCTGGAAGACACTGATCTTCACGGATTCTGGAAGTCACTGAGCATCTCCGATGCTGGAAGACACTGATCATGATGCTGGAAGTCACTGACCATCATGGATGCTCGAAGTCACTGATCATCACGGAGGCTGGAAGACACTGATCATGATGCTGGAAGACACTGCTCATCACGGATGCTGGAAGTCACTGATCATCACGGATACAGGAAGTCACTGATCACGGATGCTGGAAGTCACTGATCATCACGGATTCTGGAAGTCACTGATCATCACGGATGCTGGAAGTCACTGATCACGGATGCTGGACGTCACAGACAATCACGGATGCTGGAAGACACTGATCATGATGCTGGAAGACACTGATCATCACGGATACAGGAAGTCACTGATCACGGATGCTGGAAGTCACTGATCTTCATGGATTCTGGAAGTCACTGATCATCACAGATGCTGGAAGTCTCTGATCGTCACAGATGCTGGAAGTCACAGATCATCATGGATGCTGGAAGTCACTGATCACGGATGCTGGAAGTCATTGATCACGGATGCCGGAAGTCAGAGATCATCATGGATGCAGGAAGTCACTGATCGCGGTTGCTGGAAGTCACTGATCGTCAAGGATACTGGAAGTCACTAATCACGGATGCTGGAAGTCACTGATCACGAATGCGGGATGTCACTGATCACGGATGCTGGAAGTCACTGATCACGAATGCGGGATGTCACTGATCATCATGGATGCAGGAACTCACTGATCGCGAATGCTGGAACTCATTGATCGTCACAGATGACGGAAGTCACTGAACATCATGGATGCTGGAAGTCACAGATCGTCCCAAATGCTGGAAGTCACAGATCATCATGGATGCTGGAAGTGACAGATCATCATGGATGTTGGAAGTCACTGATCATCAATGATGCTGGAAGTCACTGATCATCACGGATGCTGGAAGTCACTGATCATGGATGCTGGAAGTCACTGATCACGGATGGCGGAAGTCACTGATCATCACAGATGCTGGAAGTCACTGATCATCACGGATACAGGAAGTCACTGATCACGGATGCTGGAAGACACTGATCATGATGCTGGAAGTCACTGACCTTCATGGATGCTGGAAGTCACTGATCACAGATGCTGGAAGACACTGATCTTCACGGATTCTGGAAGTCACTGATCATCACCGATGCTGGAAGACACTGATCATGATGCTGGAAGTAACTGACCATCATGGATGCTCGAAGTCACTGATCATCACGGAGGCTGGAAGACTCTGTTCATGATGCTGGAAGTCACTGATAACGGATGCTGGACGTCACAGACCATCATGGATGCTGAAAGACACTGATCATGATGCTGGAAGACACTGCTCATCACGGATGCTGGAAGTCACTGATCATCAAGGATACAGGAAGTCACTGATCACGGATGCTGGAAGTCACTGATCTTCACGGATTCTGGAAGTCACTGATCACGGATGCTGGACGTCACAGACAATCACGGATGCTGGAAGACACTGATCATGATGCTGGAAGACACTGCTCAGCACGGATGCTGGAAGTCACTGATCATCACGGATACAGGAAGTCACTGATCACGGATGCTGGAAGTCACTGATCTTCATGGATTCTGGAAGTCACTGATCATCACAGATGCTGGAAGTCTCTGATCGTCACAGATGCTGGAAGTCAGAGATCATCATGGATGCAGGAAGTCACTGATCGCGGTTGCTGGAAGTCACTGATCACGAATGCGGGATGTCACTGATCACGGATGCTGGAAGTCACAGATCATGAATGCGGGATGTCACTGATCATCATGGATGCAGGAACTCACTGATCGCGAATGCTGGAACGCATTGATCGTCACAGATGACGGAAGTCACTGAACATCATGGATGCTGGAAGTCACTGATCGTCCCAAATGCTGGAAGTCACAGATCATCATGTATGCTGGAAGTGACAGATCATCATGGATGTTGGAAGTCACTGATCATCAATGATGCTGGAAGTCACTGATCATCACGGACGCTGGAAGTCACTGATAATCATGGATTTTGGAAGTCACTGATCACGGATGCTGGAAGTCACAGATCATCACGGATGCTGGAAGACACTGCTCACGGATGCCGGAAGTCACTGATCATCACGGATGCTGGAAGTCACTGCTCATCATGGATACAGGAAGTCACTGAACATGGATGCTGGAAGTCACCGATCATCATTGATGCTGGAAGTCACCGATCATCACGGATGCTGGAAGTCACTGATCACTGATGCTGGAAGTCACTGATCATCACGGATGCTGGAAGTCATTAATCATCACGGATGCTGGAAGTCACTGCTCATCATGGATACAGGAAGTCACTGATCACGGATGCTGGAAGTCACCGATCATCATGGATGCTGGAAGTCACCAATCACGGATGATTGAAGTCACTGATCATCACGGATGCTGGAAGTCACTGATCATCACGGATGCTGGAAGTCACTGATCACGGATGCTGGAAGTCACTGTTCATCACGGTTGCTGGAAGTCACTGATCATCACGGATGCTGGAAGTCACCGATCATCACTGATGCTGGAAGTCACTGATCACGGATGCTGGAAGTCACTGATCATCACGGTTGCTGGAAGTCACTGATCATCACGGATACTGGAAGTCACCGATCATCACGGATGCTGGAAGTCACTGATCATCACGGATGCTGGAAGTCACTGATCACGGATGCTGGAAGTCACTGAACATCACGGTTGCTGGAAGTCACTGATCATCACGGATGCTGGAAGGCACTGACCATCACGGATGCTGGAAGACACTGATCATGATGCTGGAAGTCACTGATCATCACGGATGCTGGAAGTCGCTGATCACTGATGCTGGAAGTCACTGATCATCACGGATGCTGGAAGTCTCTGATCATCACGGATGCTGGAAGTCACTGATCATCACGGATGCTGGATGTCACTGATCTCACGGATGCTGGAGGTCACTGATCATCACGGATGCTGGAAGTCACTGATCATGGATGCTGGTAGTCACTGATCATCAAGGATGCTGGAAGTCACTGATAATCACGGATGCTGGTAATCACTGATCATCATGGATGCTGGAAGTCACAGATCATCACGGATGCTGGAAGTCACTAATCACGGATGCTGGATGTCACTGATCTCACGGATGCTGGATGTCACTGATCGTCACAGCTGCCGGAAGTGACTGATCATCATGGATGCTGGAAGTCACTGCTCCTCATGGATGTTCGAATTCACTGACCATCACGGCTGCTGGAAGTCACTGATCACGGATGCTGGAAGTCATTGATCACGGATGCCGGAATTCACTGATCATCATGGATGCTGGAAGTCACTGATCATCACTGATGATGGAAGTCACTGATCATCACGGATGCTGGAAGTCACTGATCATGGATGCTGGAAGTCACTGATCACGGATGGCGGAAGTCACTGATCATCACGGATGCTGGAAGTCACTGATGACGGATGTTGGAAGACACTGATCATGATGCTGGAAGTCACTGATCATCATGGATGCTGGAAGTCACTGTTCATCACGGATGCTGGAAGTCACTAATCACGGATGCTGGAATACACTGATCTTCAGGGATTCTGGAAGTAACTGATCATCACGGAGGCTGGAAGTCACTGATAATCATGGATTTTGTAAGTCACTGACCATCATGGATGCTCGAAGTCACTGACCATCACGGATGCTGGAAGACACTGATCATGATGCTGGAAGTCACTGACCATCACGGATGCTGGAAGACACTGATCATGATGCTGGAAGTCACTGATCTTCATGGATGCTGGAAGTCACTGATCACAGATGCTGGAAGACACTGATCTTCACGGATTCTGGAAGTCACTGATCATCACCGATGCTGGAAGACACTGATCATGATGCTGGAAGTCACTGACCATCATGGATGCTCGAAGTCACTGATCATCACGGAGGCTGGAAGACACTGATCATGATGCTGGAAGACACTGCTCATCACGGATGCTGGAAGTCACTGATCATCACGGATACAGGAAGTCACTGATCACGGATGCTGGAAGTCACTGATCTTCACGGATTCTGGAAGTCAGTGATCATCACGGATGCTGGAAGTCACTGATCACGGATGCTGGACGTCACAGACAATCACGGATGCTGGAAGACACTGATCATGATGCTGGAAGACACTGATCATCACGGATACAGGAAGTCACTGATCACGGATGCTGGAAGTCACTGATCTTCATGGATTCTGGAAGTCACTGATCATCACAGATGCTGGAAGTCTCTGATCGTCACAGATGCTGGAAGTCACAGATCATCATGGATGCTGGAAGTCACTGATCACGGATGCTGGAAGTCATTGATCACGGATGCCGGAAGTCAGAGATCATCATGGATGCAGGAAGTCACTGATCGCGGTTGCTGGAAGTCACTGATCGTCAAGGATGCTGGAAGTCACTGATCACGGATGCTGGAAGTCACTGATCACGAATGCGGGATGTCACTGATCACGGATGCTGGAAGTCACTGATCACGAATGCGGGATGTCACTGATCATCATGGATGCAGGAACTCACTGATCGCGAATGCTGGAACTCATTGATCGTCACAGATGACGGAAGTCACTGAACATCATGGATGCTGGAAGTCACTGATCGTCCCAAATGCTGGAAGTCACAGATCATCATGTATGCTGGAAGTGACAGATCATCATGGATGTTGGAAGTCACTGATCATCAATGATGCTGGAAGTCACTGATCATCACGGACGCTGGAAGTCACTGATAATCATGGATTTTGGAAGTCACTGATCACGGATGCTGGAAGTCACAGATCATCACGGATGCTGGAAGACACTGCTCACGGATGCCGGAAGTCACTGATCATCACGGATGCTGGAAGTCACTGCTCATCATGGATACAGGAAGTCACTGAACATGGATGCTGGAAGTCACCGATCATCATTGATGCTGGAAGTCACCGATCATCACGGATGCTGGAAGTCACTGATCACTGATGCTGGAAGTCACTGATCATCACGGATGCTGGAAGTCACTAATCATCACGGATGCTGGAAGTCACTGCTCATCATGGATACAGGAAGTCACTGATCACGGATGCTGGAAGTCACCGATCATCATGGATGCTGGAAGTCACCAATCACGGATGATTGAAGTCACTGATCATCACGGATGCTGGAAGTCACTGATCATCACGGATGCTGGAAGACACTGATCACAGATGCTGGAAGTCACTGATCATCACGGTTGCTGGAAGTCACTGATCATCACGGATGCTGGAAGTCACTGATCACGGATGCTGGAAGTCACTGAACATCACGGTTGCTGGAAGTCACTGATCATCACGGATGCTGGAAGGCACTGACCATCACGGATGCTGGAAGACACTGATCATGATGCTGGAAGTCACTGATCATCACGGATGCCGGAAGTCGCTGATCACTGATGCTGGAAGTCACTGATCATCACGGATGCTGGAAGTCTCTGATCATCACGGATGCTGGAAGTCACTGATCATCACGGATGCTGGATGTCACTGATCTCACGGATGCTGGAGGTCACTGATCATCACGGATGCTGGAAGTCACTGATCATGGATGCTGGTAGTCACTGATCATCAAGGATGCTGGAAGTCACTGATAATCACGGATGCTGGTAATCACTGATCATCATGGATGCTGGAAGTCACAGATCATCACGGATGCTGGAAGTCACTGATCACGGATGCTGGATGTCACTGATCTCACGGATGCTGGATGTCACTGATCGTCACAGCTGCCGGAAGTGACTGATCATCATGGATGCTGGAAGTCACTGCTCCTCATGGATGTTCGAATTCACTGACCATCACGGCTGCTGGAAGTCACTGATCACGGATGCTGGAAGTCATTGATCACGGATGCCGGAAGTCACTGATCATCATGGATGCTGGAAGTCACTGATCATCACTGATGCTGGAAGTCACTGATCATCACGGATGCTGGAAGTCACTGATCATGGATGCTGGAAGTCACTGATCACGGATGGCGGAAGTCACTGATCATCACGGATGCTGGAAGTCACTGATGACGGATGTTGGAAGACACTGATCATGATGCTGGAAGTCACTGATCATCATGGATGCTGGAAGTCACTGATCACAGATGCTGGAAGTCACTGTTCATCACGGATGCTGGAAGTCACTAATCACGGATGCTGGAATACACTGATCTTCACGGATTCTGGAAGTAACTGATCATCACGGAGGCTGGAAGTCACTGATAATCATGGATTTTGTAAGTCACTGACCATCATGGAAGCTCGAAGTCACTGACCATCACGGATGCTGGAAGACACTGATCATGATGCTGGAAGTCACTGACCATCACGGATGCTGGAAGACACTGATCATGATGCTGGAAGTCACTGATCTTCATGGATGCTGGAAGTCACTGATCACAGATGCTGGAAGACACTGATCTTCACGGATTCTGGAAGTCACTGATCATCACCGATGCTGGAAGACACTGATCATGATGCTGGAAGTCACTGACCATCATGGATGCTCGAAGTCACTGATCATCACGGAGGCTGGAAGACACTGATCATGATGCTGGAAGACACTGCTCATCACGGATGCTGGAAGTCACTGATCATCACGGATACAGGAAGTCACTGATCACGGATGCTGGAAGTCACTGATCTTCACGGATTCTGGAAGTCACTGATCATCACGGATGCTGGAAGTCACTGATCACGGATGCTGGACGTCACAGACAATCACGGATGCTGGAAGACACTGATCATGATGCTGGAAGACACTGATCATCACGGATACAGGAAGTCACTGATCACGGATGCTGGAAGTCACTGATCTTCATGGATTCTGGAAGTCACTGATCATCACAGATGCTGGAAGTCTCTGATCGTCACAGATGCTGGAAGTCACAGATCATCATGGATGCTGGAAGTCACTGATCACGGATGCTGGAAGTCATTGATCACGGATGCCGGAAGTCAGAGATCATCATGGATGCAGGAAGTCACTGATCGCGGTTGCTGGAAGTCACTGATCGTCAAGGATGCTGGAAGTCACTGATCACGGATGCTGGAAGTCACTGATCACGAATGCGGGATGTCACTGATCACGGATGCTGGAAGTCACTGATCACGAATGCGGGATGTCACTGATCATCATGGATGCAGGAACTCACTGATCGCGAATGCTGGAACTCATTGATCGTCACAGATGACGGAAGTCACTGAACATCATGGATGCTGGAAGTCACAGATCGTCCCAAATGCTGGAAGTCACAGATCATCATGGATGCTGGAAGTGACAGATCATCATGGATGTTGGAAGTCACTGATCATCAATGATGCTGGAAGTCACTGATCATCACGGATGCTGGAAGTCACTGATCATGGATGCTGGAAGTCACTGATCACGGATGGCGGAAGTCACTGATCATCATGGATGCTGGAAGTCACTGATCACGGATGTTGGAAGACACTGATCATGATGCTGGAAGTCACTGATCATCATGGATGCTGGAAGTCACTGATCACAGATGCTGGAAGTCACTGTTCATCACGGATGCTGGAAGTCACTAATCACGGATGCTGGAATACACTGATCTTCACGGATTCTGGAAGTAACTGACCATCACGGATGCTGGAAGACACTGATCATGATGCTGGAAGTCACTGATCTTCATGGATGCTGGAAGTCACTGATCACAGATGCTGGAAGACACTGATCTTCACGGATTCTGGAAGTCACTGATCATCACCGATGCTGGAAGACACTGATCATGATGCTGGAAGTCACTGACCATCATGGATGCTCGAAGTCACTGATCATCACGGACGCTGGAAGACACTGATCATGATGCTGGAAGACACTGCTCATCACGGATGCTGGAAGTCACTGATCATCACGGATACAGGAAGTCACTGATCACGGATGCTGGAAGTCACTGATCTTCACGGATTCTGGAAGTCACTGATCATCACGGATGCTGGAAGTCACTGATCACGGATGCTGGACGTCACAGACAATCACGGATGCTGGAAGACACTGATCATGATGCTGGAAGACACTGCTCAGCACGGATGCTGGAAGTCACTGATCATCACGGATACAGGAAGTCACTGATCACGGATGCTGGAAGTCACTGATCTTCATGGATTCTGGAAGTCACTGATCATCACAGATGCTGGAAGTCTCTGATCGTCACAGATGCTGGAAGTCACAGATCATCATGGATGCTGGAAGTCACTGATCACGGATGCTGGAAGTCATTGATCACGGATGCCGGAAGTCAGAGAGCATCATGGATGCAGGAAGTCACTGATCGCGGTTGCTGGAAGTCACTGATCGTCAAGGATGCTGGAAGTCACTGATCACGGATGCTGGAAGTCACTGATCACGAATGCGGGATGTCACTGATCACGGATGCTGGAAGTCACTGATCACGAATGCGGGATGTCACTGATCATCATGGATGCAGGAACTCACTGATCGCGAATGCTGGAACTCATTGATCGTCACAGATGACGGAAGTCACTGAACATCACGGATGCTGGAAGTCACAGATCGTCCCAAATGCTGGAAGTCACAGATCATCATGGATGCTGGAAGTGACAGATCATCATGGATGTTGGAAGTCACTGATCATCAATGATGCTGGTAGTCACTGATCATCACGGACGCTGGAAGTCACTGATAATCATGGATTTTGGAAGTCACTGATCACGGATGCTGGAAGTCACTGATCATCACGGATGCTGGAAGACACTGCTCATGGATGCCGGAAGTCACTGATCATCACGGATGCTGGAAGTCACTGCTCATCATGGATACAGGAAGTCACTGAACATGGATGCTGGAAGTCACCGATCATCATTGATGCTGGAAGTCACCGATCATCACGGATGCTGGAAGTCACTGATCACTGATGCTGGAAGTCACTGATCATCACGGATGCTGGAAGTCACTGATCATCACGGATGCTGGAAGTCACTGATCATCATGGATACAGGAAGTCACTGATCACGGATGCTGGAAGTCACCGATCATCATGGATGCTGGAAGTCAATAATCACGGATGATTGAAGTCACTGATCATCACGGATGCTGGAAGTCACTGATCATCACGGACGCTGGAAGTCACTGATCACGGATGCTGGAAGTCACTGATCATCACGGTTGCTGGACGTCACTGATCATCACGGATGCTGGAAGTCACCGGTCATCACTGATGCTGGAAGTCACTGATCACGGATGCTGGAAGTCACTGATCATCACGGTTGCTGGAAGTCACTGATCATCACGGATACTGGAAGTCACCGATCATCACGGATGCTGGAAGTCACTTATCATCACGGATGCTGGAAGTCACTGATCACGGATGCTGGAAGTCACTGAACATCACGGTTGCTGGAAGTCACTGATCATCACGGATGCTGGAAGGCACTGATCATCACGGTTGCTGGAAGTCACTGATCATCACGGATGCTGGAAGGCACTGATCATCACGGTTGCTGGAAGTCACTGATCATCACGGATGCTGGAAGTCACTGATCACGGATGCTGAAAGTCACTGATCATGATGCTGGAAGTCACTGATCATCATGGATGCTGGAAGTCACTGATCACAGATGCTGGAAGTCACTGATCATCACGGATGCTGGAAGTCACTAATCACGGATGCTGGGAGTCATTGATCACGGATGCCGGAAGTCAGAGAGCATCATGGATGCAGGAAGTCACTGATCGCGGTTGCTGGAAGTCACTGATCGTCAAGGATGCTGGAAGTCACTGATCACGGATGCTGGAAGTCACTGATCACGAATGCGGGATGTCACTGATCACGGATGCTGGAAGTCACTGATCACGAATGCGGGATGTCACTGATCATCATGGATGCAGGAACTCACTGACCGCGAATGCTGGAACTCATTGATCGTCACAGATGACGGAAGTCACTGAACATCATGGATGCTGGAAGTCACAGATCGTCCCAAATGCTGGAAGTCACAGATCATCATGGATGCTGGAAGTGACAGATCATCATGGATGTTGGAAGTCACTGATCATCAATGATGCTGGAAGTCACTGATCATCACGGATGCTGGAAGTCACTGATCATGGATGCTGGAAGTCACTGATCACGGATGGCGGAAGTCACTGATCATCATGGATGCTGGAAGTCACTGATCACGGATGTTGGAAGACACTGATCATGATGCTGGAAGTCACTGATCATGGATGCTGGAAGTCACTGATCACGGATGGCGGAAGTCACTGATCATCACAGATGCTGGAAGTCACTGATCATCACGGATACAGGAAGTCACTGATCACGGATGCTGGAAGACACTGATCATGATGCTGGAAGTCACTGACCATCACGGATGCTGGCAGACACTGATCATGATGCTGGAAGTCACTGACCTTCATGGATGCTGGAAGTCACTGATCACAGATGCTGGAAGACACTGATCTTCACGGATTCTGGAAGTCACTGATCATCAGCGATGCTGGAAGACACTGATCATGATGCTGGAAGTCACTGACCATCATGGATGCTCGAAGTCACTGATCATCACGGAGGCTGGAAGACTCTGTTCATGATGCTGGAAGTCACTGATAACGGATGCTGGACGTCACAGACCATCATGGATGCTGAAAGACACTGATCATGATGCTGGAAGACACTGCTCATCACGGATGCTGGAAGTCACTGATCATCACGGATACAGGAAGTCACTGATCACGGATGCTGGAAGTCACTGATCTTCACGGATTCTGGAAGTCACTGATCATCACGGATGCTGGAAGTCACTGATCACGAATGCTGGACGTCACAGACAATCACGGATGCTGGAAGACACTGATCATGATGCTGGAAGACACTGCTCAGCACGGATGCTGGAAGTCACTGATCATCACGGATACAGGAAGTCACTGATCACGGATGCTGGAAGTCACTGATCACGAATGCGGGATGTCACTGATCACGGATGCTGGAAGTCACTGATCACGAATGCGGGATGTCACTGATCATCATGGATGCAGGAACTCACTGATCGCGAATGCTGGAACTCATTGATCGTCACAGATGACGGAAGTCACTGAACATCATGGATGCTGGAAGTCACTGATCGTCCCAAATGCTGGAAGTCACAGATCATCATGTATGCTGGAAGTGACAGATCATCATGGATGTTGGAAGTCACTGATCATCACGGACGCTGGAAGTCACTGATAATCATGGATTTTGGAAGTCACTGATCACGGATGCTGGAAGTCACAGATCATCACGGATGCTGGAAGACACTGCTCACGGATGCCGGAAGTCACTGATCATCACGGATGCTGGAAGTCACTGCTCATCATGGATACAGGAAGTCACTGAACATGGATGCTGGAAGTCACCGATCATCATTGATGCTGGAAGTCACCGATCATCACGGATGCTGGAAGTCACTGATCACTGATGCTGGAAGTCACTGATCATCACGGATGCTGGAAGTCACTGATCATCACGGATGCTGGAAGTCACTGCTCATCATGGATACAGGAAGTCACTGATCACGGATGCTGGAAGTCACCGATCATCATGGATGCTGGAAGTCACTAATCACGGATGATTGAAGTCACTGATCATCACGGATGCTGGAAGTCACTGATCATCACTGATGCTGGAAGTCACTGATCACGGATGCTGGAAGTCACTGATAATCACGGTTGCTGGAAGTCACTGATCATCACGGATGCTGGAAGTCACCGATCATCACTGATGCTGGAAGTCACTGATCACGGATGCTGGAAGTCACTGATCATCACGGTTGCTGGAAGTCACTGATCATCACGGATACTGGAAGTCACCGATCATCACGGATGCTGGAAGTCACTGATCATCACGGATGCTGGAAGTCACTGATCACGGATGCTGGAAGTCACTGAACATCACGGTTGCTGGAAGTCACTGATCATCACGGATGCTGGAAGGCACTGACCATCACGGATGCTGGAAGACACTGATCATGATGCTGGAAGTCACTGATCATCACGGATGCTGGAAGTCGCTGATCACTGATGCTGGAAGTCACTGATCATCACGGATGCTGGAAGTCTCTGATCATCACGGATGCTGGAAGTCACTGATCATCACGGATGCTGGATGTCACTGATCTCACGGATGCTGGAGGTCACTGATCATCACGGATGCTGGAAGTCACTGATCATGGATGCTGGTAGTCACTGATCATCAAGGATGCTGGAAGTCACTGATAATCACGGATGCTGGTAATCACTGATCATCATGGATGCTGGAAGTCACAGATCATCACGGATGCTGGAAGTCACTGATCACGGATGCTGGATGTCACTGATCTCACGGATGCTGGATGTCACTGATCGTCACAGCTGCCGGAAGTGACTGATCATCATGGATGCTGGAAGTCACTGCTCCTCATGGATGTTCGAATTCACTGACCATCACGGCTGCTGGAAGTCACTGATCACGGATGCTGGAAGTCATTGATCACGGATGCCGGAAGTCACTGATCATCATGGATGCTGGAAGTCACTGATCATCACTGATGATGGAAGTCACTGATCATCACGGATGCTGGAAGTCACTGATCATGGATGCTGGAAGTCACTGATCACGGATGGCGGAAGTCACTGATCATCACGGATGCTGGAAGTCACTGATGACGGATGTTGGAAGTCACTGATCACGGATGCTGGAAGTCACTGATCTTCACGGATTCTGGAAGTCACTGATCATCACGGATGCTGGAAGTCACTGATCACGAATGCTGGACGTCACAGACAATCACGGATGCTGGAAGACACGGATCATGATGCTGGAAGACACTGCTCAGCACGGATGCTGGAAGTCACTGATCATCACGGATACAGGAAGTCACTGATCACGGATGCTGGAAGTCACTGATCACGAATGCGGGATGTCACTGATCACGGATGCTGGAAGTCACTGATCACGAATGCGGGATGTCACTGATCATCATGGATGCAGGAACTCACTGATCGCGAATGCTGGAACTCATTGATCGTCACAGATGACGGAAGTCACTGAACATCATGGATGCTGGAAGTCACTGATCGTCCCAAATGCTGGAAGTCACAGATCATCATGTATGCTGGAAGTGACAGATCATCATGGATGTTGGAAGTCACTGATCATCACGGACGCTGGAAGTCACTGATAATCATGGATTTTGGAAGTCACTGATCACGGATGCTGGAAGTCACAGATCATCACGGATGATGGAAGACACTGCTCACGGATGCCGGAAGTCACTGATCATCACGGATGCTGGAAGTCACTGCTCATCATGGATACAGGAAGTCACTGAACATGGATGCTGGAAGTCACCGATCATCATTGATGCTGGAAGTCACCGATCATCACGGATGCTGGAAGTCACTGATCACTGATGCTGGAAGTCACTGATCATCACGGATGCTGGAAGTCACTGATCATCACGGATGCTGGAAGTCACTGCTCATCATGGATACAGGAAGTCACTGATCACGGATGCTGGAAGTCACCGATCATCATGGATGCTGGAAGTCACTAATCACGGATGATTGAAGTCACTGATCATCACGGATGCTGGAAGTCACTGATCATCACGGATGCTGGAAGTCACTGATCACGGATGCTGGAAGTCACTGATAATCACGGTTGCTGGAAGTCACTGATCATCACGGATGCTGGAAGTCACCGATCATCACTGATGCTGGAAGTCACTGATCACGGATGCTGGAAGTCACTGATCATCACGGTTGCTGGAAGTCACTGATCATCACGGATACTGGAAGTCACCGATCATCACGGATGCTGGAAGTCACTGATCATCACGGATGCTGGAAGTCACTGATCACGGATGCTGGAAGTCACTGAACATCACGGTTGCTGGAAGTCACTGATCATCACGGATGCTGGAAGGCACTGACCATCACGGATGCTGGAAGACACTGATCATGATGCTGGAAGTCACTGATCATCACGGATGCTGGAAGTCGCTGATCACTGATGCTGGAAGTCACTGATCATCACGGATGCTGGAAGTCTCTGATCATCACGGATGCTGGAAGTCACTGATCATCACGGATGCTGGATGTCACTGATCTCACGGATGCTGGAGGTCACTGATCATCACGGATGCTGGAAGTCACTGATCATGGATGCTGGTAGTCACTGATCATCAAGGATGCTGGAAGTCACTGATAATCACGGATGCTGGTAATCACTGATCATCATGGATGCTGGAAGTCACAGATCATCACGGATGCTGGAAGTCACTGATCACGGATGCTGGATGTCACTGATCTCACGGATGCTGGATGTCACTGATCGTCACAGCTGCCGGAAGTGACTGATCATCATGGATGCTGGAAGTCACTGCTCCTCATGGATGTTCGAATTCACTGACCATCACGGCTGCTGGAAGTCACTGATCACGGATGCTGGAAGTCATTGATCACGGATGCCGGAAGTCACTGATCATCATGGATGCTGGAAGTCACTGATCATCACTGATGATGGAAGTCACTGATCATCACGGATGCTGGAAGTCACTGATCATGGATGCTGGAAGTCACTGATCACGGATGGCGGAAGTCACTGATCATCACGGATGCTGGAAGTCACTGATGACGGATGTTGGAAGACACTGATCATGATGCTGGAAGTCACTGATCACAGATGCTGGAAGTCACTGTTCATCACGGATGCTGGAAGTCACTAATCACGGATGCTGGAATACACTGATCTTCACGGATTCTGGAAGTAACTGATCATCACGGAGGCTGGAAGTCACTGTTAATCATGGATTTTGTAAGTCACTGACCATCATGGATGCTCGAAGTCACTGACCATCACGGATGCTGGAAGACACTGATCATGATGCTGGAAGTCACTGACCATCACGGATGCTGGAAGACACTGATCATGATGCTGGAAGTCACTGATCTTCATGGATGCTGGAAGTCACTGATCACAGATGCTGGAAGACACTGATCTTCACGGATTCTGGAAGTCACTGATCATCACCGATGCTGGAAGACACTGATCATGATGCTGGAAGTCACTGACCATCATGGATGCTCGAAGTCACTGATCATCACGGAGGCTGGAAGACACTGATCATGATGCTGGAAGACACTGCTCATCACGGATGCTGGAAGTCACTGATCATCACGGATACAGGAAGTCACTGATCACGGATGCTGGAAGTCACTGATCTTCACGGATTCTGGAAGTCACTGATCATCACGGATGCTGGAAGTCACTGATCACGGATGCTGGACGTCACAGACAATCACGGATGCTGGAAGACACTGATCATGATGCTGGAAGACACTGATCATCACGGATACAGGAAGTCACTGATCACGGATGCTGGAAGTCACTGATCTTCATGGATTCTGGAAGTCACTGATCATCACAGATGCTGGAAGTCTCTGATCGTCACAGATGCTGGAAGGCACTGATCATCACGGTTGCTGGAAGTCACTGATCATCACGGATGCTGGAAGTCACTGATCACGGATGCTGAAAGTCACTGATCATGATGCTGGAAGTCACTGATCATCATGGATGCTGGAAGTCACTGATCACAGATGCTGGAAGTCACTGATCATCACGGATGCTGGAAGTCACTAATCACGGATGCTGGGAGTAATTGATCACGGATGCCGGAAGTCAGAGAGCATCATGGATGCAGGAAGTCACTGATCGCGGTTGCTGGAAGTCACTGATCGTCAAGGATGCTGGAAGTCACTGATCACGGATGCTGGAAGTCACTGATCACGAATGCGGGATGTCACTGATCACGGATGCTGGAAGTCACTGATCACGAATGCGGGATGTCACTGATCATCATGGATGCAGGAACTCACTGACCGCGAATGCTGGAACTCATTGATCGTCACAGATGACGGAAGTCACTGAACATCATGGATGCTGGAAGTCACAGATCGTCCCAAATGCTGGAAGTCACAGATCATCATGGATGCTGGAAGTGACAGATCATCATGGATGTTGGAAGTCACTGATCATCAATGATGCTGGAAGTCACTGATCATCACGGATGCTGGAAGTCACTGATCATGGATGCTGGAAGTCACTGATCACGGATGGCGGAAGTCACTGATCATCATGGATGCTGGAAGTCACTGATCACGGATGTTGGAAGACACTGATCATGATGCTGGAAGTCACTGATCATGGATGCTGGAAGTCACTGATCACGGATGGCGGAAGTCACTGATCATCACAGATGCTGGAAGTCACTGATCATCACGGATACAGGAAGTCACTGATCACGGATGCTGGAAGACACTGATCATGATGCTGGAAGTCACTGACCATCACGGATGCTGGAAGACACTGATCATGATGCTGGAAGTCACTGACCTTCATGGATGCTGGAAGTCACTGATCACAGATGCTGGAAGACACTGATCTTCACGGATTCTGGAAGTCACTGATCATCACCGATGCTGGAAGACACTGATCATGATGCTGGAAGTCACTGACCATCATGGATGCTCGAAGTCACTGATCATCACGGAGGCTGGAAGACTCTGTTCATGATGCTGGAAGTCACTGATAACGGATGCTGGACGTCACAGACCATCATGGATGCTGAAAGACACTGATCATGATGCTGGAAGACACTGCTCATCACGGATGCTGGAAGTCACTGATCATCACGGATACAGGAAGTCACTGATCACGGATGCTGGAAGTCACTGATCACGGATGCTGGAAGTCACTGAACATCACGGTTGCTGGAAGTCACTGATCATCACCGATGCTGGAAGACACTGATCATGATGCTGGAAGTCACTGACCATCATGGATGCTCGAAGTCACTGATCATCACGGAGGCTGGAAGACACTGATCATGATGCTGGAAGACACTGCTCATCACGGATGCTGGAAGTCACTGATCATCACGGATACAGGAAGTCACTGATCACGGATGCTGGAAGTCACTGATCTTCACGGATTCTGGAAGTCACTGATCATCACGGATGCTGGAAGTCACTGATCACGGATGCTGGACGTCACAGACAATCACGGATGCTGGAAGACACTGATCATGATGCTGGAAGACACTGCTCAGCACGGATGCTGGAAGTCACTGATCATCACGGATACAGGAAGTCACTGATCACGGATGCTGGATGTCACTGATCTTCATGGATTCTGGAAGTCACTGATCATCACAGATGCTGGAAGTCTCTGATCGTCACAGATGCTGGAAGTCACAGATCATCATGGATGCTGGAAGTCACTGATCACGGATGCTGGAAGTCATTGATCACGGATGCCGGAAGTCAGAGATCATCATGGATGCAGTAAGTCACTGATCGCGGTTGCTGGAAGTCACTGATCGTCAAGGATGCTGGAAGTCACTGATCACGGATGCTGGAAGTCACTGATCACGAATGCGGGATGTCACTGATCACGGATGCTGGAAGTCACTGATCACGAATGCGGGATGTCACTGATCATCATGGATGCAGGAACTCACTGATCGCGAATGCCGGAACTCATTGATCGTCACAGATGACGGAAGTCACTGAACATCATGGATGCTGGAAGTCACTGATAGTCCCAAATGCTGGAAGTCACAGATCATCATGTATGCTGGAAGTGACAGATCATCATGGATGTTGGAAGTCACTGATCATCAATGATGCTGGAAGTCACTGATCATCACGGACGCTGGAAGTCACTGATAATCATGGATTTTGGAAGTCACTGATCACGGATGCTGGAAGTCACAGATCATCACGGATGCTGGAAGACACTGCTCACGGATGCCGGAAGTCACTGATCATCACGGATGCTGGAAGTCACTGCTCATCATGGATACAGGAAGTCACTGAACATGGATGCTGGAAGTCACCGATCATCATTGATGCTGGAAGTCACCGATCATCACGGATGCTGGAAGTCACTGATCACTGATGCTGGAAGTCACTGATCATCACGGATGCTGGAAGTCACTGATCATCACGGATGCTGGAAGTCACTGCTCATCATGGATACAGGAAGTCACTGATCACGGATGCTGGAAGTCACCGATCATCATGGATGCTGGAAGTCACTAATCACGGATGATTGAAGTCACTGATCATCACGGATGCTGGAAGTCACTGATCATCACGGATGCTGGAAGTCACTGATCACGGATGCTGGAAGTCACTGATCATCACGGTTGCTGGAAGTCACTGATCATCACGGATGCTGGAAGTCACCGATCATCACTGATGCTGGAAGTCACTGATCACGGATGCTGGAAGTCACTGATCATCACGGTTGCTGGAAGTCACTGATCATCACGGATACTGGAAGTCACCGATCATCACGGATGCTGGAAGTCACTGATCATCACGGATGCTGGAAGTCACTGATCACGGATGCTGGAAGTCACTGAACATCACGGTTGCTGGAAGTCACTGATCATCACGGATGCTGGAAGGCACTGACCATCACGGATGCTGGAAGACACTGATCATGATGCTGGAAGTCACTGATCATCACGGATGCTGGAAGTCGCTGATCACTGATGCTGGAAGTCACTGATCATCACGGATGCTGGAAGTCTCTGATCATCACGGATGCTGGAAGTCACTGATCATCACGGATGCTGGATGTCACTGATCTCACGGATGCTGGAGGTCACTGATCATCACGGATGCTGGAAGTCACTGATCATGGATGCTGGTAGTCACTGATCATCAAGGATGCTGGAAGTCACTGATAATCACGGATGCTGGTAATCACTGATCATCATGGATGCTGGAAGTCACAGATCATCACGGATGCTGGAAGTCACTGATCACGGATGCTGGATGTCACTGATCTCACGGATGCTGGATGTCACTGATCGTCACAGCTGCCGGAAGTGACTGATCATCATGGATGCTGGAAGTCACTGCTCCTCATGGATGTTCGAATTCACTGACCATCACGGCTGCTGGAAGTCACTGATCACGGATGCTGGAAGTCATTGATCACGGATGCCGGAAGTCACTGATCATCATGGATGCTGGAAGTCACTGATCATCACTGATGATGGAAGTCACTGATCATCACGGATGCTGGAAGTCACTGATCATGGATGCTGGAAGTCACTGATCACGGATGGCGGAAGTCACTGATCATCACGGATGCTGGAAGTCACTGATGACGGATGTTGGAAGACACTGATCATGATGCTGGAAGTCACTGATCATCATGGATGCTGGAAGTCACTGATCACAGATGCTGGAAGTCACTGTTCATCACGGATGCTGGAAGTCACTAATCACGGATGCTGGAATACACTGATCTTCACGGATTCTGGAAGTAACTGATCATCACGGAGGCTGGAAGTCACTGTTAATCATGGATTTTGTAAGTCACTGACCAGCATGGATGCTCGAAGTCACTGACCATCACGGATGCTGGAAGACACTGATCATGATGCTGGAAGTCACTGACCATCACGGATGCTGGAAGACACTGATCATGATGCTGGAAGTCACTGATCTTCATGGATGCTGGAAGTCACTGATCACGGATGCTGGAAGACACTGATCTTCACGGATTCTGGAAGTCACTGATCATCACCGATGCTGGAAGACACTGATCATGATGCTGGAAGTCACTGACCATCATGGATGCTCGAAGTCACTGATCATCACGGAGGCTGGAAGACACTGATCATGATGCTGGAAGACACTGCTCATCACGGATGCTGGAAGTCACTGATCATCACGGATACAGGAAGTCACTGATCACGGATGCTGGAAGTCACTGATCTTCACGGATTCTGGAAGTCACTGATCATCACGGATGCTGGAAGTCACTGATCACGGATGCTGGACGTCACAGTCAATCACGGATGCTGGAAGACACTGATCATGATGCTGGAAGACACTGATCATCACGGATACAGGAAGTCACTGATCACGGATGCTGGAAGTCACTGATCTTCATGGATTCTGGAAGTCACTGATCATCACAGATGCTGGAAGTCTCTGATCGTCACAGATGCTGGAAGTCACAGATCATCATGGATGCTGGAAGTCACTGATCACGGATGCTGGAAGTCATTGATCACGGATGCCGGAAGTCAGAGATCATCATGGATGCAGGAAGTCACTGATCGCGGTTGCTGGAAGTCACTGATCGTCAAGGATGCTGGAAGTCACTGATCACGGATGCTGGAAGTCACTGATCACGAATGCGGGATGTCACTGATCACGGATGCTGGAAGTCACTGATCACGAATGCGGGATGTCACTGATCATCATGGATGCAGGAACTCACTGATCGCGAATGCTGGAACTCATTGATCGTCACAGATGACGGAAGTCACTGAACATCATGGATGCTGGAAGTCACAAATCGTCCTAAATGCTGGAAGTCACAGATCATCATGGATGCTGGAAGTGACTGATCATCATGGATGTTGGAAGTCACTGATCATCTATGATGCTGGAAGTCACTGATCATGGATGCTGGAAGTCACTGATCACGGATGGCGGAAGTCACTGATCATCATGGATGCTGGAAGTCACTGATCACGGATGTTGGAAGACACTGATCATGATGCTGGAAGTCACTGATCATCATGGATGCTGGAAGTCACTGATCACAGATGCTGGAAGTCACTGTTCATCACGGATGCTGGAAGTCACTAATCACGGATGCTGAAATACACTGATCTTCACGGATTCTGGAAGTAACTGATCATCACGGAGGCTGGAAGTCACTGATAATCATGGATTTTGTAAGTCACTGACCATCATGGATGCTCGAAGTCACTGACCATCACGGATGCTGGAAGACACTGATCATGATGCTGGAAGTCACTGACCATCACGGATGCTGGAAGACACTGATCATGATGCTGGAAGTCACTGATCTTCATGGATGCTGGAAGTCACTGATCACAGATGCTGGAAGACACTGATCTTCACGGATTCTGGAAGTCACTGATCATCACCGATGCTGGAAGACTCTGATCATGATGCTGGAAGTCACTGACCATCATGGATGCTCGAAGTCACTGATCATCACGGACGCTGGAAGACACTGATCATGATGCTGGAAGACACTGCTCATCACGGATACAGGAAGTCACTGATCACGGATGCTGGAAGTCACTGATCTTCACGGATTCTGGAAGTCACTGATCATCACGGATGCTGGAAGTCACTGATCACGGATGCTGGACGTCACAGACAATCACGGATGCTGGAAGTCACTGATCATGATGCTGGAAGACACTGCTCAGCACGGATGCTGGAAGTCACTGATCATCACGGATACAGGAAGTCACTGATCACGGATGCTGGAAGTCACTGATCTTCATGGATTCTGGAAGTCACTGATCATCACAGATGCTGGAAGTCTCTGATCGTCACAGATGCTGGAAGTCACAGATCATCATGGATGCTGGAAGTCACTGATCACGGATTCTGGAAGTCATTGATCACGGATGCCGGAAGTCAGAGAGCATCATGGATGCAGGAAGTCACTGATCGCGGTTGCTGGAAGTCACTGATCGTCAAGGATGCTGGAAGTCACTGATCACGGATGCTGGAAGTCACTGATCACGAATGCGGGATGTCACTGATCACGGATGCTGGAAGTCACTGATCACGAATGCGGGATGTCACTGATCATCATGGATGCAGGAACTCACTGATCGCGAATGCTGGAACTCATTGATCGTCACAGATGACGGAAGTCACTGAACATCATGGATGCTGGAAGTCACAGATCGTCCCAAATGCTGGAAGTCACAGATCATCATGGATGCTGGAAGTGACAGATCATCATGGATGTTGGAAGTCACTGATCATCAATGATGCTGGAAGTCACTGATCATCACGGACGCAGGAAGTCACTGATAATCATGGATTTTGGAAGTCACTGATCACGGATGCTGGAAGTCACTGATCATCACGGATGCTGGAAGACACTGCTCATGGATGCCGGAAGTCACTGATCATCACGGATGCTGGAAGTCACTGCTCATCATGGATACAGGAAGTCACTGAACATGGATGCTGGAAGTCACCGATCATCATTGATGCTGGAAGTCACCGATCATCACGGATGCTGGAAGTCACTGATCACTGATGCTGGAAGTCACTGATCATCACGGATGCTGGAAGTCACTGATCATCACGGATGCTGGAAGTCACTGCTCATCATGGATACAGGAAGTCACTGATCACGGATGCTGGAAGTCACCGATCATCATGGATGCTGGAAGTCACTAATCACGGATGATTGAAGTCACTGATCATCACGGATGCTGGAAGTCACTGATCATCACGGATGCTGGAAGTCACTGATCACGGATGCTGGAAGTCACTGATCATCACGGTTGCTGGACGTCACTGATCATCACGGATGCTGGAAGTCACCGGTCATCACTGATGCTGGAAGTCACTGATCACGGATGCTGGAAGTCACTGATCATCACGGTTGCTGGAAGTCACTGATCATCACGGATACTGGAAGTCACCGATCATCACGGATGCTGGAAGTCACTTATCATCACGGATGCTGGAAGTCACTGATCACGGATGCTGGAAGTCACTGAACATCACGGTTGCTGGAAGTCACTGATCATCACGGATGCTGGAAGGCACTGATCATCACGGTTGCTGGAAGTCACTGATCATCACGGATGCTGGAAGGCACTGATCATCACGGTTGCTGGAAGTCACTGATCACGGATGCTGAAAGTCACTGATCATGATGCTGGAAGTCACTGATCATCATGGATGCTGGAAGTCACTGATCACAGATGCTGGAAGTCACTGATCATCACGGATGCTGGAAGTCACTAATCACGGATGCTGGGAGTCACTGATCATCACGGATGCTAAAGTCACTGAACATCATGGATGCTGGAAGTCACTGATCATTACGGATGCTGGAAGTCACTGATAATCATGGATTATGGAAGTCACTGACCATCATGGATGCTCGAAGTCACTGACCATCACGGATGCTGGAAGACACTGATCATGATGCTGGAAGTCACTGATCATCACGGATGCTGGAAGTCGCTGATCACTGATGCTGGAAGTCACTGATCATCACGGATGCTGGAAGTCTCTGATCATCACGGATGCTGGAAGTCACTGATCACGGATGCTGGATGTCACTGATCTCACGGATGCTGGAGGTCACTGATCATCACGGATGCTGAAGTCACTGATCATGGATGCTGGTAGTCACTGATCATCAAGGATGCTGGAAGTCACTGATAATCACGGATGCTGGTAGTCACTGATCATCATGAATGCTGGAAGTCACAGATCATCACGGATGCTGGAAGTCACTGATCACGGATGCTGGATGTCACTGATCTCACGGATGCTGGATGTCACTGATCGTCACAGCTGCCGGAAGGAACTGATCATCATGGATGCTGGAAGTCACTGCTCCTCAAGGATGTTCGAATTCACTGACCATCACGGCTGCTGGAAGTCACTGATCACGGATGCTGGAAGTCACTGATCATCACGGATGCCGGAAGTCACTGATCATCATGGATGCTGGAAGTCACTGATGATCACTGATGCTGGAAGTCACTGATCATCACGGATGCTGGAAGTCACTGATCATGGATGCTGGAAGTCACTGATCACGGATGGCGGAAGTCACTGATCATCACGGATACAGGAAGTCACTGATCACGGATGCTGGAAGTCACTGATCTTCACGGATTCTGGAAGTCACTGATCATCACGGATGCTGGAAGTCACTGATCACGGATGCTGGACGTCACAGACAATCACGGATGCTGGAAGACACTGATCATGATGCTGGAAGACACTGCTCAGCACGGATGCTGGAAGTCACTGATCATCACGGGTACAGGAAGTCACTGATCACAGATGCTGGAAGTCTCTGATCGTCACAGATGCTGGAAGTCACAGATCATCATGGATGCTGGAAGTCACTGATCACGGATGCTGGAAGTCATTGATCACGGATGCCGGAAGTCAGAGATCATCATGGATGCAGGAAGTCACTGATCGCGGTTGCTGGAAGTCACTGATCGTCAAGGATGCTGGAAGTCACTGATCACGGATGCTGGAAGTCACTGATCACGAATGCGGGATGTCACTGATCACGGATGCTGGAAGTCACTGATCACGAATGCGGGATGTCACTGATCATCATGGATGCAGGAACTCACTGATCGCGAATGCTGGAACTCATTGATCGTCACGGATGACGGAAGTCACTGAACATCATGGATGCTGGAAGTCACAAATCGTCCTAAATGCTGGAAGTCACAGATCATCATGGATGCTGGAAGTGACAGATCATCATGGATGTTGGAAGTCACTGATCATCAATGATGCTGGAAGTCACTGATCATGGATGCTGGAAGTCACTGA